>NC_134644.1:103883106-104183106 GCF_030463565.1 Pelecanus crispus
AAAAAGAACGTTGTTATTAGATTTTTATATGTATTTTTTCTTGTGGTTCATAGGTCAAAAATGCTTGGAATTGTATTGCAACAAAATAACTGAGGAGTTGTCATTTGTGCTTGCAGCGTGACACAACTCATGGGATTTGTCTCTATCTAATATGGGATATATTTCTGTATGTGGACTATACTGTCAGCCTACCCAAGTTCAAAATATGGTAATAGCTTGTTCTCATTTTTGAAAAGTTATGTGAAAAATAACCTAGGTTATTGTTAAAACCAACAACTGCAATTCTCTTTGATTGTCTTCATATGTTATCTGGAAATGTTCTATAAAACATTTTTTCAAAATACATGTATGACATCATTCACTAACTTTTCACACTATGAAGGTCCTGCACCATGTTTAGGGAATTCATTCAAATATTGCTCATGAAGTTTTGTGTCCTCTACTCAAAGAGTGCAGATCAGATAACCAAACTAGTCCTTGTGGGACTAATAAACTATGAATCTAGGAGAGTCTTGAAAGGGATCAGAGCGCTGCCAATGACCTGAAACAGACACACACCATGTCCTTTTCAGTTAAGTAAAAGATTGTTTTACAACAGAAAATAAGATAAACACAATATAAGCAAAAGTGTATAACAAGAACAAGCTGAAATGCAAGAAATCTATGCCAAGTAATTCAGAATGGATTTATTAATTTTTCTTCTTTATTTTGATCTAATCTGTTAATCTGGTTTCCTGATTTTGATATGCATCTTTCCTTTTGTAGGCTCCAAGAACGTAAACGACAGTAAGGAGCAATCATAGGCACCCATGTTTTGTAGTTTTCAGTGAAGTTTGCTATTATGAATGCATCCAAAACTCCTTTATTACAGAAAATTGTGTGCAGGAGGTTCTTTTTCCAGTGCAAATTGAATGATTATTTAGTTTTTTCAATAGATACATTTCTGTACATATATTCACTTTGTGGTAAAACATCTCTTTGTAAGTGTAATATTTTCTTATTCTTAATTCCACTATTGAACTGCAGAATTAAGCACCCTTTGTATCACTGCATCTTCCTGTTTGATTTTTCATCTGTAGACAAAAATACCTTATATATTATATTTCAAAAAGTGAATGTTCTTAACACCTGATAGATAAATACAACCTGGATTTTTTAAAGTTGTAAAGGCAATCATATTCAGACTGCTACATGTACAGGAGTTTTTACTAAAGCTCTGTGAAGCTCCTATTCTCAGACTGCCCACCACTGTGAAAAACACAACAGCTTTGTGCACTTTTAGTCAGCTGGAGAACTAGAGTCTGTGCGTACTAATCATGTTGTAGGCCATATTAGCTTTCTAGACATGAGAGACTTATCTGTGCATCCATGTTAGCAAAACTGCAAAAATCATTCTAGGCAAGTCAACTCCTGAATGACAGTTCCACCGATGGAGCTGTAACCTCCCTTCCATATGTTATTTTGTCCATTATTATTTTTTCTTCACACTCATGTTTAAACTGAAACTGGTTGCAGAAGTAGCTAAAGGATCTTGCAGTAATTAAAGACCTTGCTTGGCAGCAGCCACAGCTACACAGTCACCAGCCTGCAAATATTTCCATACAGCCAAACTGCAGCTGTCAGGGTAGCTCATGAGCTAGCAAATAACTGTTGCACTATCCAAACCAAAATTTTACTGTCTACTTTATACTAAGGTAACTAACAGGACAACACAAAACTGTGCAAATAGCTTATTTAACATTACCTAAAAAGGGGAAGAGGTGGGCTAGATCTCCATCAACCATCACCTAGTGTTGCTATTCATCATGGAGCTGTTTCACAGCAGAAAACGCCTCCATAGGTGAGATGTTTTTACCTTATGCACTTTCATTTTCACAGATGCAATTCCCCATCTTCAGATATGAGGTTCAGGTAGACAGTGAACAATTGCCCAGGCAATTTTTGTTTTCAATGAGGAGGATGACCAGGAAAAGAAATTCCTGTTCCCCAGAAAAAACCTCCTGGGACATGCCACAGGCAACTTTACTCAGTGCAAATTACCATGTCTCTCTTTTGAGCACTTAGATCCAAAGAGGTAGTGATGAAGCACCCAGGAAAGGAAAAGACAAATCTTTCCTTCAGAGGGACCGAAGGAAAAAAGACTCAAGGTAAAGCAGTTGGTGCAACTACAGACTAGTTCACACTTGGAACAGTGCTGTGAATAGTACTACAGGCCACTAGAGCTGTCTGCAGACTCACTGAGCTTGACTTGCCCTGACTGGCACTGTCATCCTTAGCACCAAGGCACTTAAAAAACAATGATGCTGGCAGATTGCAACTTCATTGATTTCATGCTCAGGGAGCATTACTGAAAATCTGTCTGTATGACATATTCTTACTTGGTAAAATTCTATCAGTTGTCTCAGAAGCCCAGGCAGAGTATTAGTAAGAAAGATGTATGTTATAATAGAGGGACAAACACATTCCTATGCGCAGTGACATGGGGTTGTTGTCTTCTCATGGACTTCTCTTTCATAACATTGACTGAGCTAGCACTGAGGTAGCTGAAGTACTTGTATGCTTATTTAAAGGTACTAGCATTTATGTTTCAGTGTGTGTTCCTTTCTATCAGTTCTGCTAATTAGTTGCTCAAGACTTCACAGTACTACTTTACTTTCTGTGAATAATTCTTTTGCTACTTTTTTCCTTACTTATTTTTTTTTAAGTTTAGCTTCAGCAATGGTAGCAAGGGTTTTACTGCTATTACACAAACACTCCCTCACAATGTAATAGGCACCTGACCCTTTCTGGAAAGATCATTAATCTGATTCAAATGTGACTATATGAAGATATAAATCATGTTTCCTTTTCAAAAGCAATACAAGCAAACACCCCTGGTATGTGACAAGTCTAGAAATATAAAGTTAAAACTGAGTTTATTTGGATAAATAAATACCTGGGGTCCACCATAAAACCTCAACTGAACCTGTGCTTTCTAACTGTCCCACTGTGTTCACATTCTGATCTTTTCTTGATGCTAGAAACGCAGAGGTTCTTGAAAGGTAAGAGGGCTCATTTCAAACTCCTGTTCCAAATAGTTGTGTGCTTGCTGTTTCAAAGGTCTTGCTTAAAACCCATGAGGAGATCCTCTAGCAGAACCTGGAGGCCAGCTCTTTTCTCCCCTTTCCCTGCTTTCTTGAGTGAAAGTACAAGCCACAAGGCTAGTGAATCACTTTCAAACTTACCGTCCTTCCAATCAATGTGTTTTTAAATGTATTACTAAAGTAGAAATTTCAATGTGAGAAAAAAATCTTTTGCTTTTGCTGCCTAGCAGTGTTTAAAGAGTGCTTTAGGGAGAGGAGAGATATGGTTTTGAACTGCTTCCAGCTGAGAGCTACATCTAGCCACGCCATTTTCTCTAGCCACTGACTAATCACATAAAACTTTTCTTGCTTTATAGGGGCTTCTACTTTTGCCACTGTTTGGAAGGGAGCCTTTGTGCGGAGGCTGACTGAGTATATGAGAATGTCTCCCACATTAAGCTCTTCAGGAGACAGGCAGCAGGACCAATGCTGACTTGCTTCTCCCAAACAGGACTCTGCATGGTGAGAAGGAAGGTGCCGGGCACGCTGCAGACTGAGGAGCATATGCCGGGAGCAGAAGTTCAGGCACAGCAAATGCCAGCACGCAGGGAGATTAAGCACCATATCTGTTTTATCCAAGGAGCAAATAGGTGGGAAGGGTTTCTTTGGACCAACCACAGGGACTTTACCCCAGACTTGGTAAATGAAGAATAATAATTCTGTGGTTTGTTTGTTTGTTTTATTGCTCTTGTTGGAGACTATAAAGAAAAAATTTATTTTGTGATTATGAGCTCTCACAGAAGGCCTCTGGGCCTTATGATTTGTTTATTTCTCTTTCCATTTTTCATTTTTTTAAACACAGAAAACAGCCCTGGAAAAGGGTAAGACTTTGCAGGACTCATAAGATATAGTAGGTAGAAAGAATTTCAGCACCAAGTAGTGCTGCTCAGGACTGTGCCTGCCATTAATTTAGAGAAACAAATAGGGGTTCTGCAGTTTACACAGGCTTTTTACTAGGCTTCTCCAGGTTGTGTCCCAGCTGTACATATAGCCTTCTTCTTTTGCATTTTCTTAGGCAAAGGAGTTTTATCAGATTTTCATCTTTTTGGTTGTGCATGTATGGCCTGTGCAGACTCCTTTTAGTTTGTACTACATCAGATAAGGCTTAAAGGAGCCAGAGAAATCTACTGTGTGATGCAAAACATATTCCCTCTGTATTCACTTTGTTTTGCTTCATTGCAGACTTTCTCTGAGTAACACCTTTCTTCTACCTATGCAGCTGACAAATTAGTGAGAGCACTATGCCTACCATGATGAAATTAAAAAGAAATATTGAGGCCCAAACATTCTGGAGAATTTAAAAACAAAGCAAATTAGCAAAACCTCAAAAATTGAAATCTACCTGAAGTTTTGCTTACATGTACCTGGAAAGCATTCTGTGAGGTAAGCACAAGGTTTCACAGGGAACTAACCCACTCTGGCAAAAATTTCAAGTAGATTGTTTCTATTTTAGTTGAAATTGGAGGTGACACAAAGCAGGATTTCAAAAAAGAAAATTATGCTGAACATTGGAACTGAAAGGAGATTCCTTTGCTGTCCATGTTCAGTCATATTTTTAAGAATGTGTAAAAGACTGATGAGCGCAAAGGGCAGTTGTTCTTTTCTTTGGAATGCATGTATGATTTCAAAGAAATAAAGATGCTTAACAAATGGTAAGATTAGTATTTCTGCACATTTTGGATGAGTCATGCATGACAGTGCCCTAAGTCTTTTTATACAATGCAAGTTCACACAAAGCATGCATTAAACATGAGAAATGTATGGATATTTTTACATATTCAAGACTTTTCAATGGATCATCAAAACCAGAAAATGTTCACAAGTATGTGACCCTCTGGAATTATACTATTATGTTTTTCAGAAGAATAAATAATCCACACTTTTATCATCATAAGTTTTTCTTTCATGATGCACTACCTAAATTATTATTTGGTCTAGATACAACAGGAAATTGAGCTTGTTGGATGGTTGTTTCTAGAAGAATTGGAGAAACTTACCTTTTTAGTCTTAGACCACATATTCTTTCTTTGGGTGTATACTCTTAAGAAATTTAATCCCCAAATAATCTTGTCAATATAAAAGCTATAAGAGTTATAATGGCTTGTACTAAGCCTGTTTCTACTGTATGTTCAAACTGTAATGACAGATTACGTATTAACATTTTCTTTATGTCTTCCAGAGTAAGAGCATTTATTTGGCTAAAAAAATTTTACCCATGATAATTACATGGAAAGTCCAAAACGCAGTCTGAGACCCTCCTTTGGTTTCTTCTCAGGCTGGCTCTCCCAGTATTGTTGTCGTGATTTAGCCCCAGCCAACAACTCAGCACCACGCAGCCGCTCACTCATTCCCCCTGTCCCGATGGGATGGGGGAGAGAATCGGAAGAGTAAGAGTGAGAAACACTCCTGGCTTGAGATAAGAACAGTTTAATAATTGAAATAAAGTAAAATAGTAATGATTATAATAACAATATAATAATGATAATAACAATAATAATATACAAAGCAAGTGATGCACAATGCAATTGCTCACCACCTGCTGACCGATACCCAGACAGTTCTCAAGCAGCGATCGCTGCCTGCAGGCCACCCCCCCCCCCCCCCCCCCCCCCAGTTTCTATACTGAGCATGATGTCATATGGTATGGAATAGCCCTTTGGTCAGTTTGGATCAACTCTTCTGGCTGTGCCCCCTCTCAGTTTCTTGTGTACCTGGCAGAGCATGGGAAGCTGAAAAGCCCTTGACTAATGTAAGCAGTACTTAACAACAACTAAAAACATCAGCGTGTTATCAACATTCTTCTCCTACTAAATCCAAACCACAGCACTATGCCTGCTACTAGGAAGAAAATTAACTCTATCCCAGCCAAAACCAGGACAATTGTGATATCAATATATTTAGTTGGTTCCCCAAACCAAGACTTCCAATACTCCCTCTGCCTTTACACCTTAAATAGTTTCCCAGTAAAGTCATATCTGTGCTTTATTTTAATATTTTCCAGCAATGGGTTGAAAAGACTGAGAGAGACAGCTGTAGGGCACAGATGTTGATGTTTGAAATGATTTATCTCCCCCTTAGTGCCTCTAGCTAAGTGGTTGACTTTTTACGCTGTTTTCACCATAAGTGAATCTTGGTGTGTATTTGGTTATTCTGGCGTTAACCTTCTTGTAGATGTCATTTTGTGACTGCTGAAAAAATACTTTTTAGTATTTTAGTAGCCAATATGGTTTAAGATCGTCTCTCTATGAGTGGAATTTATGTTTAAATTAAGTAAAATCTAGTGATAGGGACGCAGAATTCTTTTTATAAAGTTTTGCTTGAACTGGACTTGGAAAAACCTGTTTCGGGGACCTGGCTTCCTACATGATAATATTGCTCAGATTCATGACTAAATTTACTCTCTCAATTGCATGAACAGGCAAACTCATAAAAGGAGGTTCACCAGTTCTCTGTAAATATGTCCCATTATGTTCCTATACCTAATGGCACGTTGTATCTTGAGCTTTGTTAAATCTTTTAATTAAAACATGTTAACAAAGCCTAAGAAAAATAAATGAAACTACTCACAAGGAAATTAAATTGAGAAGCTAAGCTCATTTATAATTATTGTATTTCAATTAGGCTTTACTAGGGCTAGGTGAAGGGAGAGATAAAAAGAAACTACTTTGATGTCTGAGTTTCATAAATATTTCTAGTGTCCTGTTTGTGAAGTCCGCAATATTAATGATAACAGTTTACAGCGTGCAAGCTTTTTCATGCCAATTACTTTACTGAAGAATTCAGTAATAGTATTACATCAAAACATGTCAAGGCTCAGCCCCTAGGTTTTGTAAAGCAGGTTTGCTGCATTGCATTCAGTGGAAGTACAACTACTCACACCTCTGATTTGCAGAATCAATAGACTTTATAGTTACTTTGTCAGAATTTCTGATTCATTCAGATTATAGAATTTTACCAGGTGATTCCTGCATCAGGTCCAAATCTCTTAGCTGGATTAGGACATATTTATTGCATAGCAAAAGTATACTTTATTTCTCACTAATATCCATCAAACTTTAGCTTCCAGTTTTTCCATCTTACCATCTTCTACTTCTAAATTAAGGACTCATGAAATATCAGGAATCTTCTAGCGATGCAGATACTTGTTGCCAGGAACTTAGTCACCTCTCCCCATTATCCTACCACCATACATTGTTTTTCCCAAGCTTTAAAGTGTAAAAGTTCTAAAATCTTTTTTTCACAAGTCAGTCTTAATCTTTCAATTTTTTGATTAGTTCATGAATTAAAAAGTATTAAGTCTGGAAGACCTAATAATGATAGCCATCTCATTACACACTATCTTCTGTTTGCAACAGCTATGCTTTCTTAAATTACAATAATTTTTAAAATAATTAGCAACAAATTACCGTATAAAGGAAGTAGTGCAGACATTTTAAAACTACATTTATTGTTCCATCCAAAGTTTCTGACTGTAAAGATCAAATAAGTTCCAACAATTGTTGATGATTTTGTTTCTGAATTTCTTAAATTTTCTAAGGCAGTGCTTGTTACAAGTGTGATTCTTTCTTAAAGCATGTGAAAATACCATTAATTTTCATAGGGATGACCCTAGATGAGCGAAGTTAATGATGCATATATGTACTTACTGGAAACAGATTAGGAAGCTGATAGATACTACTGTGCATTTTTCATCATACTATTATGATAATCAAAAAAACATTCCTTTGTTTAAAAAAAATCTTTAATTTTATCATCAAGTCATTGATTTCTTTCCCCAGTGAGACAAGGGCATTGAGTGATTCACTCAAGTTGTTTGGGTGAATTAGTTCTAATGGATTTCTGTATATTTGTTCTGTTAGCTCCTGTCACCACCAGGAAATGAGCTCATCACTTAATCTGGAAACCCAAAAGCAACTTTCAGGCATGCTTCATATAGGCAAGTGATTATACAACTCATCTGATTACAATAGTCTGGGAAAGAAAACAGTGACATAAAAGTAGATTTAAAAGCTGAGGCCATGGTTAATTTTTGACTTTAAAAAGCCACACCACCAGACCGAAGTGTGAATTTATCACTTACCTCCTGCTTCGTATTGCTGTCCATTCCACAGGAACGAGTGGAATCACATCAACATTTTTCAGAAGAAATTGTTAGACAGATTTAGCACTTGCTAAAAATACTACTTGACTGTTTGCCAGTAATTTCTTGGCCTCCATGGCAGCCGTGACACTATCCCAGGCTGCTTCTCCCTCCAGCTGTACAAAATGATTGGTTATACTCAGATATGCTCTCTGTGTCACAGTGAGTCAAGTATTCACACCAAGTCAATATCACTCAAGGTTTCTTGTCTCCCAGTGTGTTTTGATGTGTTAAAGATAAAACACAGCTCTAGAAGACTAATGAAAAGCTAAGAGCATTTCTGTGAATTGACTGAAAAGTCATTTTTGTGAAATGACTGAAAACTATAATTGTTGTTGACATATTGTAAATGCCACATATTCTGTTGATGTGACTTTCTCATTCTTTCATGGGTCAAGAGGAAGTTACACAAATGTAAAGCAGATTTTTTTTGGTTTGTTTTGTTTACAGCTCTGTTCCAAAAACCCAAACTAGAATCGCAAAGTAGAATTATCTGGTTGGAAGAGACCTCCAGAGGTCTCCAGTTCAACTGCCTGTTCAAAGCAGGGTCAGCTATGAAATCAGACCAAGTTGCCCAGGGTTTTATCCAATCTTCTAAATCTCTGAGGAGGAAGACTGCACAGCCTCTCAGGGTAACCTCTAGGCAACCTCTTCCAGTGCTTGAATGTCCTCTGCTTGCAAATATCTTGCCTTGTCAGAACCCCCCTGTTTCAATTTATGACCATCTTCATTTGTTCTCCCACCACACAACTCAGTCAAAAGCCTGGCTCCCTCTTCTTAATAACCTCATTTTGGGCATTGAAAAGCTGTTATTAGGTTGCCCCCCCAAAAGCCTTCTCCTCTCCAGGATGATCAAGCCCCGTTCCCTCAGTCTTTTCACATAGGTCAAGTGTTCCAGAGCCCTAGGCATTAGCCCTCTGCTGAACTCACTCCAGTTTATCAATAACTTTCTTACGTAGGAAGGACAGATGCAGTCTAACAGGTTCCATGCAAAAGGAAATAATCACTTTCCTGGATCTACTGGCTACTAAATCAACAATAGCTCTTGGTGCATGAAGCAGCATTGACTTGGATGTTTTGTGATCACAACTACGCTGGTAGAGCATTTTCATAGCATAGATGTGGTTTGATCAGTGCTACACAAATATGTGATACAAATGAACATAAGCTACAGTATGATGTTCTTCATCACTGGGGGCAGTTCTGGATGTTGGGAATAGCTTTTCAGTCCAAAATAAGGATGCTGGTTGGTAACGTTTAGGGAACCAGTTACCTGTGAGCCTGCATGTCCATCCAGCTGCTGGTGGAACTCTGGGCTTGGGACACAAAAGTGTAGTTGGTGTACTTTGAGGACTGTGTTTGGGTAGTTTAGGAATGATTGTCTTTAGCTGCCTATTAAAACATGGCATTTTAAATGCCTCTGCTTAACTCTATATTGAAATAGGTGATGACCAATCATACTAGTGGTTTCTGCATCTCAACTGATAAGCAGAAACTCCTTAAACTTGCCAAAACTGAGCAGCATCGGACTGCTCACTCCAGTTCAGTGTACCAATTGTAACCCCTCCTTTACAGAAGAATTGAAATCACCACATCCAGAGGGGAAAAAGGGTGTGAGGAAGTAAAGCAGGATAACTGGTGGGTTTTTTCATGCATTTCCAGAGAATATGCTGGAATTTCTGACTCATATTTATTGTTCCAATATTAATTTTGCATTAACATACAATATTTTTATTTAAGTGTCTGTTTTGTAATCAGCTGTAAGAATCAGTGGCACAAGCAATAATGATACATGATGATAGAAAACTGAGAAAAGAATGTGGGATGTTCAGTACTGAATGTATTCATTGATGGCCAATCAATATATTCTTATACAAGAATAGTAACAAGCATGCCGGCTCTTCAGTCATATCAAGAATGTTGTTCATTTTAACATGTATTTTTTTCAAGTTGTATTAGATATAACAATAACTATAACCAAAGCAGTATCATACTTTACTTCTTCAAAGTGCAGAGTATATTAAATAATTTCAAAATGTCCTATTGTTCCACAACTATATCTTTATTCCCACATTATTCATCAGTTATTTCTTCAGTAGTGGGACGAACACTGATCCTTCAAGTGTTTAAATGCCATTTAAGCTGCTGCCTCAACACACAACCGTTTCTGTTACAGACACTTATTACAAAAGAATGGGAGAGGAAAGCTCCGCTCAGACCACATGCAGCTGATCCAGCATCACTGTCCTTTGGAGAAAAGAAATACGGAGAAGTGTTGGTTTAACATACCAGCCATCAAGCTAGGCCCAGCTTAAATTCCCCCTCCCCCAGCTTGCCCTCCTTGTCTCTCTCTCTTTCCCTTTGTTAGATTCACACACTCTGCTTTTCCAATTGCTTTAGCCTGAAGCAGTTGACATTTACCCCAGCTAGATAATCGAGGAATAACATTTGCGTTACAGTTTAACATGACCTCTGCCTCTACAGCTCTTTTTAGATTACCTTCCCCCCCAAAAAAATGGTTGCTGACACCATAGTGAGGCAGGAGGTGGGAAAAAAAGAAAAGAGAAGCTTATTATTGCAGTGGCACAGTCAATGTCATGAGAAGCTGCTCTGCCCTTTTCAGTTGTGGGTGAGCAACTATTAAGGAAAAGGTATTAAAAGGAGGAACAACTGTGATGCGAGGGACACACAGGTTAAGCTCAAAGCAAAGGTTAATGGATTGACTGTTACCTGTGTATGAGGCTTAATGTTGGTCTATACACAAGAGAATTGCTTATAGGTTGTATTTTTTTCATGAAACTAAATTAAAGGGCTAATTTATTCCAGCATAAAAGAGTGAGATGCTGCTGCTGTTGTTGTTATTTTAATATACAAAGACACACTTTCGATTCAAAATGTTTGCTGTTTATTTCCAGCACAGTGTGCTATAAGGTGATAATGCTTGTGAAAGGAAGAGCAGAAAATTACTTATTTGGCTGAAGATACCCACTGAAATCTTAAACGGAAGAATTTTAATGTTGGTCAAGGAAACTAGATAAAGTTTAGAGTAATAGTTTAAAAGTTATGTCACATTTTAAGTGCAGAAAATTTGGTTTAAAAGGAGTGCACCTCAAATAGAAATAAAAAGAGCGAAATTTTCTGAAGAGCAGAAGAGAAAAATGATTCAATATTTCCTCCAGATCTCTGTTTTCCATATTTAAATTTCCTTTCTGTATTATTTATAAAATAGGTGTTAGACCTGAGTGTCTGCAAATTCTTATAAGAGCTTGAAGCAAGCAGATCAGCATATAATGGTCTATGAAGAGTTAACATAAACTGGGAAAGGGGGGAAACATGGGAGAAAGGAGTTAATTTGTAAATTACTCAGTCAATCTAATGTTTATACAGTAAGAGCAGATTATCTCTACTAATTCCAGGAGAAAAACAGAAGAGGCTGATTTATTCAATGTTATTTTTTTTCAGTTATGCCACCCTGAACATGCAAAAATATTTTGTATTTATAATGTTTCCATTACTATCATCAATACAGGCAAAATATTATGGAGCAGAATGACAGCATTGCCTTCTCCCTTTGAGTGAACTTAAATAAAATCTTCTTGTCCATAGAAGAAACTGTGACAGAAGACAAATGCAGTTAAAATGAAAGGAAAACAACTAATATCAGGTTTAGGCCATCTGTGGATTTTGAACTTTGTAGAGGCTGTTTCATCATGATCAATTTTATTATCTAGACTTTTCCTTAAATGCCACCTTCCACTTGATTAAATCATGTTTTCAGGGAAAAACTAAACACATAATATCAGCATGAAATCTAGAAGCAGAGAAAGAGGCAAATTGATCAAATATTCAGAAACTGTCACCTAAAACTTACTTCCTTTTCTTGCTTGCTTGTAATTTTTGGAGGAACAATCAACAAAAGAAATACATAACAGAATTCTGAATCATAATTACTGGATTACCAAGAGTAATCATCAATATATTAGTATATTGGAATATCAACTTTCAAATAACTGACAGTTTAAAAATGGTTTATTAATGCCTGCCTTAAAATATGACCTCTCATTCTGCTTCCTTGCCAATGTTGAATCATTCCCTCCCATTCCTTTTTTTGGCATTTTTCCCAATTTTATTTCAAATTTCTCAGGCAACTTCCAGCATTTCTCATGGGAGACTGTTCTGAAGCTTAACATATTTTATTGTCCAGAACTTCTTTCCCAATACTCATTCTTATACCCTGTCTATTATTTCAATTGACTTTTCAGTGCAAAGACTGGGTTATACACTCACACACTGATACCAGCTGCAGCTGGTAAGATTGCGTGTTGAGCAATTGTTCCCACTAGAAGACTTTAATCCTTATTTATACCCAACATAAGTCTTAATTATCACTTCCTCAGACTACATTTTATTATTTATAAACATATTTATTTCTTAAATATTTGCTTATTAAGCACAGAAAACTACCATATATTCTCAGATAATACTCACAGTGAAATTAATGACTGAATTCTTCTTTTTTTAATTCAAGTCTGTGGCATTTGGCCCAGAGACAGATTGTTGGATGAGACTCAAATAATGCAATATAAAAAGCTGTGTAACTATTTCCCTACTGTAAGAGGATAATGTGATATAGTTCATAAAAAAATTAATACCTCAATGTTCAAGTATTTTTTGTATTTTTGGAACTTGTTTATGCAATCTGCAACTCTTCCTGTGTCCTTCAGGGCTCCAGTGAAGGGACTCTTTCCAAAGGGATCTTTTGGTCACAGAGCAACACAGTTTTGGATGCTCCAAACATCAAATGAAATTTTGAAGATAACACAGGATTTCTGAAAAGCAGCACTTCATATGGGCCCACAACCTGCCTGATGATGCTGAGGTCAGCACCAGGCATGACGGGGATGTTTCCATACAAGTGAAATACATGGTTGACTGGTCATTCACAATACTGTCTCCACCCAGTAGATGCAATTTCTTCCCTCGAACAGGAACAGAGCATGAGGAGGAGAGGAGACTGCTCTGTATTTATGACCAGGTACAAACACACACACAAAAGTGGTCTTCTTTCACTGTGATATGCACAGACATGCTAATGACCGGGCCTCCATTTCTGAAGGGTACTACCAGATGATTTTGGATTCAGTTCTTTTCTAAAGGGTGACATCAGCAGAATAATGTTAAAAGTTAAGCAGGAGAAGGTGAACAAAAGTCTTAACTGATGCACCAGAAAAGCCCCTGCCTGAACAGGATTTAACAAAAGTTTGCTTACATTAGCTGCTAGGAAGCCTGCAATGGCTGAAGACTGTTACATGGACTTTTGTGTATCCCTGCTGCTCCAAAGTACAGGGGAATGGCTGGAATCAAGCAACAATGACCAGCAGACTATGCTGTGAAAGCTAAAGGATAAAGCTGCAGCTCCATATGCTCCTGGCTCAGCTCTGATGGGGCTGAGATAGGATGGCCATGGGAAGGAGACTTCCAAGACTGGTTCTTTGCAAGTTCTCCTCCTCCAGCCCCTCCTTGACCTCTTCCACCTCCACTCCCACCTCCTCCTTCTTCTTGTCCTGCCACTCCTCTCTTTCCTTCTCACTCTCCTCTGCCTCCTTCCACTTGCCTCACCCGAACCACTCTCCCACTGACCAGTGTCTCTCATCCTCTACCAGACCCTCAGCCCCCTTCACCACATCTCCGTCCCAGCCCACCTCCCCACTACCCATGTGGTGCGAAAGAGAAGCAGACACAGCCAGAGGCCTCTCCCAGCCACCTCCACCAGCGGCATTGATCCTGGATCCAAAGTGTCCCCAGCAGCGCTATGAGCAGGGAGGGGAGGAAAGACCAATTACTTTTAAACACTTTGTTTTCCAAAGCAGTTCTTTGGTGTCTTTATGAGATAAAATTAATGACTGCAATTCCCACTGAGAACAACTACAGATGCCATTTCTACGCACACAGACAAATTGCATCCATCTTGCAAAACCTAAGAATGCTATGTAGTTCCAAGATGGTCCATAGCAATTTACCTGTAGCACAGCTGTGCCTATAAACAGTGACAGAGTGCAGTACCCCAAAGGCAGGCTTGGAAAAACGTTGAGCCAGCTGATGCTATGGCAAGCGTGACACTGCATCAGGATGCCCCTCCAGTCACTTCTGATGTACGTACAGGAGCAATGGTTGATTGCTGGGGAATCTGGACCATGACGTGGCTTGCAATTCCCAGAGATCAAAGGTAGAGAAAAACTGGCAGGAAGCTACAGGCACCTCCTCTGTGCTCCTGTGGCAGCAAACCCATCCTGTTGCTCCCCCGCAGGATTTGTCAGAAGATGGATGTGGTGCTGGGGTGGGGAGAGGTGGGTGGAGGTGAGGTGAGCACAGTGAGATGACAATATTAGCAATACCTCATGGTTCATCTTCTGCAGGGGTAGTGCTGTGTGTCCAGAGCTCAGCAGCAAAGAGACCACTGAACAGCACTAAGCAATGATTACAAAACTTTACCCCAAGCATATTGTTAGAAGCTGATTATACTCAGACCATTTCAGTTAAACACTCCTTGTGTTACGTCTCCAAGGATAAACTCTGCCTCACTTTACAGCAGTAATACCACACCAAACACTGCAGCACTTAGAAGTCCGATGTTAATAGAGCAATTCTAGGAAGGTTTGTGTTAAAAATGTGAGATCTGGCCTTCCCAGCATTACCTGAGTAACCCTGTGAGCTGAAGTCTGGTCATGGGCAACACATAAGGATGAATGGTAGGTTAAACACCCTGCCCTCAGTTCACACATGTCTAATATGGATACTCACCTGCAAAGAACTGCCTCCTCTAAGTCTCCTCAGGCATCCTTCTTGCACAGGAAGGTCTTGCACTGGCATATCCTGAGCAGGTGCCTAAACTGGAAGAACAGTAAAGTTTTAAATACTAAAAGAACATTTAAAAATGAGTAAGTTATAAAACATTTGAAATTACATTTGCTGATAGGTTACTTCATTCACGTAACACTTTTTTTCGTCTCCAAACTTTATTTATTTGTGAGCACAATTAATTCAAAAATTACAAATGGGGGAAAAAGTTGAGCTAGCTTCTAAGAAACCAAAAGGAAAATATACTGGGAAATTTTCTGTTTAGCTGACCACTATTTGGATTTGAATTGCTGCCACACAGAATGATGATGAAAATAATTTTTTTTCCTTTCTGTACGTAGGTGAATATTTTAGTGGTTGGTTTAGGCTTTAGTTTAACAGCACATGGAGTCTGTATCTTTCAGCTCGATACATTTATTTCAAGGTACTTAGAAGCTGACTTTTATGAGATTATTTAGGCAGTGATTATTTTTGTTGAGAAATGTGTCCTTTATCCCTCTCATTCATCCACTGCTAAGATATTTCTGTTTGTCAGAATGCCTCCATTTCTGATAAATGACTGAAGACTGACTGCTACACTTTATTAAAAAGTAATAACAATTTTTGTATGCACCCTTCACATTGTAAGGGGGGTACCATGAATCAAAGGACACTGCCTGTCTGGGCCTGATAAATGCATCGTTTACCAGCTGAGGAGTTATTTAGGACTGGCTATTAATTTAAATCACATTTATCTTCCCTGAATGGGGGGAGGTTGCTGTGATAGGACTGCGAATGACCAATAGTGCAGCTAAGTGCACATTATTTATTACTACCGCCTGCAAAGCACTGCACAATATGTTAAAAAAAAACAGTGCCAATTACCATGGTTAATCTAGTCAGGGCAGTAACAAATTTCTTCCTAACACAAGCCAATTTCTACACTTGTACTTTTTAGTCTCTAGAAAGTCAGTGTTTACTCCAAATTCTTGATCATTAAAAACAGGTTATTTAACCTCTCCTAAAACATGATAGGCAATACTAGCACCCTTAAGTCTTTTCTTCATTGTGGGAAAAAAAAGTCTTCTTTAGACATTTAAGAACAGAAATTTCTTGAGTACGGTAAAATCATGTAAACCATGTTTCCTAGGAGATTTTCAAGCTTTGTTCCAAGGCATCTGAGCAAAGAGAAGCTTTGCTGAGGCTTAGGGAACAGTTATGCAGAGCTGCTCTGGGCCACTGCCATCTAACCTTTCCAGGAAATTTCACACATAGAATTAAGGTAATTCTGATGAAAACCATCATACATAGGGCTTTGTAAAACCCACTGTATGAAGTCAGTCTACTGCATGTGCTTATGAGACAGTGTCATCTATCCCTTGTTGCTATGGGCTAAGGTAGTCGTCGTCAAGACAGGCACCTCCGAAATTTTTAAGTGTAACTAAAATAAATAGTTTTTGAAGAACAGCTACCGATTGCACTAAGTGCATCTGCAGTGGTGGATGGTCACTTCCTCAGAACTTACTGAGGACAAGAAGTTCCCAAGATGGAGAATGTGGTCTCCGTTCTGGCTCACATCCCAAGTAACTGACAGGGCACAGGGGCACAGTAAAACAGACATGGACACATGGAGAAAAGAAGGAACTGAAGACAGTGAAACCACAATTGTTCTTCTTCTTGCCTGCAGGAGAATATCGATGACAAAGATAAGAATAAAGCATTACTTTATTTCTCTGCAATCACTTACATTCACACTCACTCTTCTTGTTCCACACCTATGACAACACTCAAGTCCCTTCTGGCATCCAGTGGGAATCCTGTTTTTTCTTAATCCTGGCTGGTTGTTCATCTCAACAAACAAAATGTATTTTTTTTCCACCGGTTATGAAAATCTTAGTGATAAGCAGATCTCTATGGAATTGCACTCAACAAGCAGCAGTGATTGGTGATTGGTACATCTACAGAGTTTTAACCATACCTCACACTCTGACAAGTTTATCGTTACTGTTGCCTTGCATGTCAACAATCCTATAACTGGAAGAACAACTAAGTAATGATTACCAATGTCTAATACTATCCAGTGTTATATATGAGTAATGCTGTCCTTGCATGCTTGTTGCATCAACTCCCAGTAGCAATTAAGCCTTCATTGCTAAAAGAAAAGAACAAATACTGAACACCATGTTTGGAGAAAGTGTTGGGTTTTCCATCCTGTTAGCCTGAGAAATAAGGAGGATATATTCGTGCAATTAATCCTAAAATAAACAAACAGAAGTGTGAATAAAAATATATAGACACATTGTACGAGATAATTCATTCTAGCAAAGTGTTGTAAATACAGGTCCCTGGAAGTCTGAAGCATTTGAATTAGATATAAGATCTTTCCAAATTGTTTTAAACAGTGACAGCTATTAACTAACTGAATACCTAACCAGAGGTGATACTGATTTTTCTATCAAGAGAATATTTTAAGGCAGGATGGTGTTTGTTTCTTTCCCTTGAGGTATATCTGGTGCTCTTATTCAGCCACATAACAAGAACTAATTCAGGACATTTTATTACGAAGAAGATTTTTCATAATTGTCTCTTCACTCCTAAAAGTCTATACAACTCTGGGAATCTGCCTTTTTTATTGGTATAAACCTCCTGTTTATAGCTCTGAGGATTTGTGGCACACCTTTGGAATCTAGGGCTGGAAGGGAATGTGGGGACTAAGTCCAATTCCATGCTTTTGCAAGCAACCGTATCATATAATCTTTTTACACTTATCAAACTCCACCTTAAAAGCAATTAGTTTTTTGTTCCTCATCATCTACACCCTTACCATGCTTGGGAAGCTCTTCCAGGGAATGATTGTTGTGCTAGATAAGATCCTTTTTTCTAATTTCCAGCATAAATGTACTTACCTATTTCTTTTCATGCCAAAAGTGGCATTCAGCTTAAATAATTCTCCTCTCTCCCTTGTGTTTATCTCTATATGTATTTAAAGACAACATTTAAATCTCTTTTAGGCTCTGGTTTGTTAGGCTAAACATGCCAAATTACTTTGGTGTCTTTTTGATATTCATGTACCAAATCATCTTACTAATGCTTCTCTGTGTTGTTTCCAGTAACAGTTCATCTTTCTTTTAGTATGTACATGATCCTCAAGATTAGGTTTATTAGGGTATTGCACAGTGCTACTAATGCTTTCCTATTCTTTCTGGAAATATCTCCATACTGTACCTCAGAAACACATTTGCCTTTTTTTCACAGCTACAGCATATTGGCAGCTCACGGTCATACTGTGATCAACTAGAGAGTTTAGGTCACTCTCCTCTTGGTGATTTCTGACAGATGAGCTCTCAGCTTATAGCAGAGTATTTGTGTTATTAGTCCCTGAGTGACTGACCTTGTACTTTGTGCTATTGAATTTCATCTTACTTCTATTCCTGTCGATCTCAAGGCTATCTGATTCTTTCATTGCGATATCCCGATCCTCCTCTATACTGATGATGAGTCCTGGCACTGGTGTTATCGATACTTCTGTGCACTAGTAAGATCCCCAATAAAAATACCACCACTGCCTTACTAAAACATCTCAAAACTGGACTAGGAGAAACTACTGCCATACTCCAGACTGATAGTCCCCTTTTTATACACTCTAGTCACCACTCTCCTCAGTCAGCTTTTTACCCACATTATATATCTCCTCTGACAATCTGCAGCTTCTCCAGCTTTACCAGTTTTACTGGTTGTCTTATTTGCATTATGGTTTTGATGTTTGATATCTGAATATCTTCCATTCGTATGATGCTAGGGATGCAAGGGTGGATTCTTGTGTTCTTTTGTAGCCGTTCCTTGACACCTGATTTCCAAATCACTGCCTTAAAAAGGTGCCTCAGATAGCTCTTTCTAAGAATATGGATCTGGACCTTTATATAACCTTGCTGGGAGGAGAGAACAGGAATGGGACAGACTGCCTGGTGGCACTGCAGCTTTGTATTGTCTGAGACACATCAGTGAAAGAAGACACAGGCACTGAAGTGAAGTTGAACAGAAGTCCATGACTCAAATATGTGGCAAAAAAAAGAGTGCATTGCTTTCAGATTTTAAGCTATCAGGCATACCAATATGCCAACCTCCTGTCAAAAGCACAGAATAGAATGAATATTTTTAGGTCAAAAGCTGCTACCATTTCATAGAGTTTTCCATAACCCAGAGTTGTACAGACTGAATATTCAGGGCAGAAAGATTTGCCCTGAAGAGTTTGCATGTCAATCATTTGTAGTGCAAAGAATGGGTCATATCCACATTGGGTCACATTTTACTTCACTTACTACAAATTCCCCAACCTAATATTTAAGCTGTGTTATACTAAAAAAAATTTTCAATCATGTTTGTGCCATGTTATGACTCTAAGAATTTTGTTTTTTACATAGACTATAGAAAAATCCTTGACACAGTTAATCCTCAGGCTCTGGTCTTTCTCTGAGTACAAGATACACAGACACCTCCGGAGTTAAACACAGAAGATCACACTACTTGTTCTATTGCTTCAATTCTTTCCTTTTTACCAAGAAACATTTGTAGGAGCTCAGTCTGTGTTATTTCCTCTGCTTACACTGCAGGTATTCAAAAGACAGTCAGTCCTAATTATCCCATCCCCCTTCACACATCCTCACACCCAATTAATAATGTTCAGTGATGTATGAAGCTGAGTTTACATTAATGTAATTTTTTAATACATTAAAGTGCTGCACATCTCAGGCATTTTATAAATAAATGTCACTAACTTATAAATACTTGCACTACCCTGGGGAGCACAGACTGTGAAGGGGAAAGGGCAACAGGGGTGCAATCCTCTCTCTTCCCACTCCCATTTGTAGCTCCTGGGGATGCTCAAAGAGATTAAAACTTGCTTTTGCCAAATCCCAGGGCATGCAACTATTACTTACTGTGCACAGTGCAATACAGGCTAGGCTCAGAAAAGAGCAGCTCTGGAACTTACTCTTTACTGCCACAGTTATAAAATAAGGTTTTATCTAACTAAGGAAAGCAAAATGGTTCAGGTGCATCAGAATCAAAATTTCTCTGTCAAACCGTATTCCTGATGCCTTTGCAAAGTCTGGAGCTCTGTAATACAGACAATAAATATGTGTTTCTACACGTTGCAGGACGGAAATTTTTAAAATTCAGAGTCACAGTTACCGGATCAATAAAATGAAGATTATCTGTCACTTAAACCACAGTTAATTGTAGTTAATACACAAATTTAATTCCACATTGCAACCTGGGGCAAGAGAGTAAAATGGCACAGAAATGTCCAAAAGGAGAAAATATCTCCAGACGAAATTCCAAAAGGAGCCACTGATGTTGCCTGGCTTGGTCTTGAGCCTTACTTGTGTATGTACAGGGAAAGCCAACAAGACGCAGCATTAGACAAATGTTCTTTGGACCTTCATCTGTTTTGTGGTTACTGCTACTAAATTTCTAAGAATCGTGACTCATTTTTATTTCATTTATCATTATAAGACTGTACATTTCTGAAGCAGGAAATCATCACACATTTGTGCAGTGTCTAGCACGTGTATAACCTTAGTCATAAATACTTCTCCAAACCAGGACCTAAGTATATGATATAACTGAAAAAATGAAATATTTTTTAAAATTAAATACACTAAAGTACAAAGATAAAGAAAGTTATGGTTCTGTCCCAAAATATTTGCATAAACAATGAATATTCATCTGCAGTAGAGATAACAGATATTTTAGCCTTTTTACAAAATAAGCCAAAAGATTAAATTCATCATTTTTGCTGTCTGTAGCTGACCTCTCCCATCTTTGTTTTTTAACAAGTAAAAGAGAGCCTTTTCTTTTTAATTCAAGCTCAAGGTGAAGATACTATACAGGTAATTGTATGAAAATCTGAGGAGTTTTGGTTTTAGTCAGTGTCTACAGCCCTTTTCTCCTGCTACGTTTCCTGTGAGATGGTCTCAGAATATGCAGCTGCATTGTTCTTTTTGGGCTATGTTTGCAGACTATTTCTAGCCTACATCAATGCAATCCAAATAATCCTCAGAAGTTGCTTCATTATTTATCAGAAAAAGCAATCTGGCATGCGGTGTGTTATCGACAGCTGAAATCCAATACTCAAAGGTCACCAAAACAAATACCAGAAAGAAAAGGTGTTAAAGCAAATAAAAATACACCTTTTTAATTTTGACTGAATTGATTAAATAACAATTGAGTGGTGTCACAGGTCATAAGGCTTTGAGACATAAGGTCAGCTTAATAGAAAAGAGCCTGGGGCCATGTCACAGGGTATGCTCTGAGGCCTAGCACCGAGGCCACGTCATTGTGCTCGCTCCTGCCCTTACCCCATGTAGTCTGAAATGAAGAAATGCCTAAACAGAATAGAGAACAGTCTAAATAGACTAGTGCTTATCACTGAGGGCTACCCCCTGAGTCAATGCTGTTTAGAACTGATTGCTTTATTTGAAGTGAGGGTACTAGGCATCTCTCAGTAAACATTTTATAACATTCAGTAGGCCAAGGAAAAAAAAAACCCAAAAACCAGAAAAACAAACGAACAAAAAACCTTTCTAGACAAGCAGTACTCTATAATATATGCACATCTCATTACAGCCCTGCAGTTCAGCCCAGATATTTCAGGACTGACACGAAATGCGTGAAGTAGAAAGTGAAACACTTAAATACACTGAAATCTAAAGAACTTGCTATGGGATTTTGAGAAGGAAGAACTGTACAGTGGCTTATACACCCTAATACATTCACACTAACATCAATTAATGCTACAGCATTTGTGTAGTAGTGCTGTTTTTTTGTATGCTAAATTGTTTTGTCCCTAAAAATAGCTATCCCAGGGAATCTACTGCCACAGGAGTGCATACCTTCAGATGCTGTGATCGATCCTTTTCAAAGATCATGATAATTTTACATTTAATAGTACAAATGAAAAATCTTGGTCTATATCTAGTTCAGCCAGCTACTTAAACCTGTGCCCCTTTAAAGCACATGAGAAACTAACTACATTTACTTCAGCAGGATAACTGGAACACATGTACAACTATTGTATTGAGAAGTCTGCTGCTAGAAACCCAACATATAGGAAATTCAGTATAGGAAAGTAAAAAGGTATCCAGAATATTCAACACTTCCATAAGTATCTGGTGGCTCCAGCAGAGACTAAAGCATCTCTCCTTATTCTGTGGCTGCCTCTTCTTCTAGCACTCTCCTCTCCAGCTTTCTCTATGTTATTTCCACCTTGGACTGGTAAAGTAAACAGCTGCCACTGAAGTGTATAACAAAATTTCTCTATTGGAGAGAGCTAATCTGGAAACAGATTGTCTTTTTCTTGCATGGACATGTATAGACTATTTTGATTCACTGATGCTCCAGCATCCATTTGAAAATCAGCTCCTGCTATTCCCTGTTAGTTCCCAGACTTCCTATGGCAATGGTGTTGCTAAATTCTGCTCTAGTTTTTGGCCTGATCATGCTCCAACTTAATTAATGGCTAAAATTCTGCTGATTCTCAGGACCGTGATTCTGATTTTCATTTATTATTTAAATTATAATTTTGCAGACTAGTACACTAATTCACTACATAACTTGAGTACTGGAAAGTTCTAGAGTCTATCTATCTGCATTTTTCAAACTTGGTCATTCTCTATGAAATATGTGAGATTATGCACAAAAAATGATATTTTAATCTAGTTATACAACTATTAAAAGACTATAATTTTCAAAAGCAGAAAGTATTTAAGGAAGTTAGGGGATCAATTAGATGACAAAAATCAGTGTCTCATATGACTACATGGTGGACAGAATGCTTTTTACCACTGAGAATCTGACATTCCTTTTAATGTATATTCTACTTAATGACAAGTTATTACAACAATTTTAATTGTTTGCAGTTGGAAAAAAATAGCTTTTGTTTTAAGATTGCTAATCTATCTATTTTCTATACTTCTTGTCCTGGAAGAGTTTGTTTCCTTTTCGATCAGTTTATTTTAAGAAATAACCCATGGCTTCAAAATATAATGCTTTAAAATGTAATTATATAAACAAGTGAAGTTCAGGACCTACTCTGTCTACAAACATCAGAAGCAAGAATTTTAATTCACAAACATCTTTATCAACAGTGGCAAAGGCTATAAATCACTCAACAATACAGAAAATGTTTAGTACTCTTAAGAAAGGAGTCTGAACAGTATCAGTTATAGAGACCATAGAAGTATAAAGACGCATTTTCCTAAAAAGGCCTCTTTTTGTGCACACAGAAACATCTGTGCATGTAGTTTTCAGGTACCTGGACATTGACAGAATGAATTCTAGGACCTATACTTGCAGGAAATAAAATGTTATTTATCAAAAGTCATTCAGAGAAATTGTTTCTTTCTGTGGAAATTACTTCTCACTTCTGTATACTCTTCTTGTAGTTAGTGCTGTGGTTTGTGTACGCATAGAAGAAGGTTTTACTGCAGCCCTTTAAAAAAATCTTTCAGACTCATGACATATTATCTGCTATGGTGGGTGGAAAATGGCAGAAAAAAAAAATATTAATGTGCAGAAATAATGCACAAATAATTCCAGTGGCTAGAATGCTCGCTCTTTCCTGTGCAGCCTGGACAAGGTCTTCCTGGGCAGCTGCAGTGCTCTGAGGTAAGGCAAGACTCTCCTCCCCACCAAACCCCATAGCCAGGGAAGAGGCAAGGAGGGACAGTGAAGCACTGGCTCAGGAACAGGCTGAAGGTCTCTGATCATTCACACAATAGGGCCATTGCAAACAATACTACTTCCCAATAATGCTGGATTTTCAATGCCCTGGTGCTTTGCAGGTTTGTATAATGACCTTCTTATCTTCATAACTCATAGCAGGACTTTTGTTGGCAATCAAGACAGAGAACCAGACAACCTAATGACTGATCTGATATCTATACTTTCAAATCTTTCTCTTTTGGGGAAGAACTGAAACATATGAACACAAAAGTTATGCACTATGTGCCCCCTGCCCCACCTTTACTTTCCAAGCTGGAAAGCACTTATCTAACCAGATTATAAAAATTGCAGTTTTTCCTGATTCAGGCAGAACATTTATGTTCTGATCTACTTTCTCCCTCTCATGGTAATCTCAGTCCCTTATGAAGAATAGGGAGATGCAAGACTTGTAGATCATTTGTGACAATCCTGCAACATTTCTTGTGTGCCAGCAGTCTTGGATTACATTCTTGTATTAAACGCCTGAGCTTTAAACAATTTGAGCACCTAATACCTTAGGTTTACTGTAAGGGTGGGCAACAGGTTCTTGTACTTCTGGCATTGACTTGTTTGTTTGGGCATCTGATATTAAGAGTTTTAAGTGGTTTTGATAAACTGAGATGATCAAAGAAATGATCATGACTACAAAGTGTCCCCATTAGGCATCTTCAAAAGTATTGGCTTAAATCAGGATTCAAGAACTGAGCTTCAGTCTCCTTGTTTTGCTTACTTACATTTATTAATGGCACTGTTTAACCCCTCACCTCTTCCTTAGTAATGTATTTCAAATTACACCTTTTATCTGATTTTGCATTAGGCTAGAAAGTCTACCTAATGGTAAGTATTTTTGCTGAAATACTGGCATAAATATGCTTAACTTTGCCCTTTCTGGGTCATACTCCCCATTCCTATTTTAAAATCTATATTAGTTCATGTTCTTACTTGTATCTTATCTGGCATTCTTCAATTCTACTTTCTAGATTAAATAAAATTGGGTAAATTCTCTGAGGTCTCATTCAGTCTTTTCTTCTCAGCAAATTAATCCAGGACACGATGTACTGCGAGTGGATAGAGGGTTAATCAGTGTTTGCATAACCTTTTCCTGAACTTTACTAAGTTTTCCAATTAACTGAGGTAGCTGAAAAAACCCACACATTTTGTGGTGTACAATGTTTCCTCTCCCTGTTAGCAAAGTTGCTTTAAGCAGCCATGCATATTTCTAAAGACTCTAACTAAAACATGAAAGTTTAAATCATTACTCACTGTGTATGAGAAGCACGGGCTGAGATGGATTACCTGGCTGCTCACAATTCACCTTCCTATTAGTTTGTGAGCAGTAAAAAGAAACAAATTTCTTCTCATAAAGGAAAAGGCCGTGTTATGCAGAAGCACTTTATAAAAGCTCTGTTTCCACACCCGGTGCATTGACGGATGGTGCCATACAGCCTGAGAAGCTGTCATTAAAGGAGATGCAAGGCAGGTGGGCAGCCCCCTGTTGAACTGTACCAGTGAAAAGCCTACATACTCCACATACATAGCTGACGTTAACACCTGCAGGCTAGGCAGTGCAAAAATGGACGGTGTGGTGGAATGGTCCAGAAGCACAGTCCATCTGAATGGGTACACTGACATAAATACATCAGTTAGGAAAAGGTATAGCTGCCCTGGACTGGACTGAACTGGTGGTTTAGCCCATGTCCTCAATACTTGAATAAGAAAGGTGAAAATTGACGGATATCTGCAAGGTGGAGACAAAGTTGATACTTAAGGACTGCCAGATTACTCTCAAAAGCTGTGAGGAAAGCAAGTGTGTCATACTTTAGAGCAAACCACTTTATCCAAAATCTTCTAATTCCAAACCCATGTCATTAAGCATTCCAAGTCTGACTACTGGGGAAATGAACCAGCCCTCCAGGAATGATAGTTGAAAACCATCTTTATCACAGAGAAGTACGTGAAAGGTACAAAATGGGGCCTATAAATTTAAATGCCTTGGATTCCTATTACCATATGAGTAAAATAATAATCCCATAAAAATACAAACAAGCATCCAAAAAATGCTAGTTACATTGTTTCGGCAGTGATAGAGATTCTGTCATTTGTCTCTAGCACCATTCATTTCCTCACATATCTGCTGTGATGCTGTGTTATTTCTTGTCTGTATTCTTTGATTTAATGCTTTGACTTTCTTGTATTTAAAAATAATAGACTAAAACCTAAAGTAAATTAAGAAACCTCACATAGTTCAGGGGTTGGATAGTTTTAGCTGCACCTGATAATATGCTCAGCTAGCTGTCTGCTGCAGAAATGATACTGGTTTCTTCTTACCTTCAAGTTTGTTCCTAATTATGAGGAAAATTCTGACTTCCCCAGTCACAAATTTAACAGTGTTTAAAGCCAAAAGCATGCTAAGTAACTGAGAAGCCCATCTAGGTATGTTTATAATGTGAATAATTAGAGACATTCCTATCCTCATATACATTCACAAAATTTAAAAAAAAAAAAAAAAAAGTCCTCTCTCTAGCAGGCCTAGAGGAAAGCTAGAACGTGTTTGAATAAAATATTCACTATGACTCCTTTATTTGACAAAAATTCCCAGACCATGACTTCCTTTCATAGTTCAAATGTCAAGCATCCCTTCCACTGTGGTCAGGGTGGCATGCAGGAACAGAGGGAGACCCTAAACAGAAGTCTTTAATGATGACAAGCCTGGTTAACTCAATGACCCACAGCATCTTTTGTCTCCCTTTCTCCCCATGTTGGCTCCTGCTGATTCAGATGGGGGAAGCCAACTAGCAGAGCAGTTGCTCATGCATAGTCTAGGGAAAATGCTTTCTTCACCCTTGTGCATAGAGTGCAAAAGGCCCTTCAATTTCCTCTGTAGTTTTTCATTTTTTGTCTTTTTCTTTGACTGACTAGCTTTATATTGATTGAAAAGTCATTTCCTTTGCCCAGTCTTCTGAAAAACAAAATAAATGTTTTCTGTGACCCTAACTCTTAGATTTTTCTTTCCACAGAGCTAAAGAAAAAGTTTCCTGTCAATTATATTGAAGAAAAAATTATATTGTTGTTTTGTAGCACTTTTTTCTCTCTATGTGTCAAAAGGGAGCAAATGATGCATTAAAAGCCTAAAAGCTGAAATAAAGATTAGGTGTAAAGTGCTATTGATCCCTTTACGAAAAGAAGCTAAGACAGATTCCACTGCACTGTCAGGTTACATTTTCAGTAAGTTACCCAGATGCAAGATTTGAAACTTCTACAAAGGAGTCTTTAAAGTGTTGTTGAAAGTATCAAATAAGATTAGACCAGACAGTAAAAACAACCATTAAAAAATGTCAGTGGTGCAACTGAGGTACTGTCAGGCTGCATTGTCCGAATGTGTAATGTACCTCAATGCCTGAATGTTTAAGATGCCCGTATGAAGTTCCAGAACTTTAAAAACATCACTTACTACATTCTCTGTGTGTACACTCTACAGATATATATACATGTATCTCCATGTCCAGAATCTACAAGGCATTAGGCACAGGATGTAGTTTTCATTCAATGGAGGAGAAGAAAGTTCCAGTCTTCAGTTCCCTAACTCGCTATTCATCCAAAGAATAGTCTGAACATTTTGGAGATTATTATAAGCTATACCAGTTCTAATGAGAGAACAAACCATTACTGTAAATCAGTACAGCAGGTTTTCTTCCAATTACTCTACCTTCTTGTTGCTGACAAATATTTCTGCCATTCCTTTGCTCCAACAAGGAAGCTGTGCAGCAGCTGAAAAATTATGTGACTTCTTAGCAGAGAGTATATGGTCAAATGTCATCCTTCTCTGTACTGCTTTGATGTGCTAAAGTTTAGAAATCAACTACTCAAGGCATTTACATTACTTTCTGCACCAATTGATAACCAAATTTAGCAACTGAGTGTACAAAGTGCGGACAGGATCGACTATGAAACTTTTGATTGTTAGTTGCACAAGCTGGAAACGCCATAGATAAATAAATCTAAAGAAGGATTAGGCAGCTGCTGCTGAAGTTCTATAAATTAACAAGAATTCTACAAAGCTAAGGCAATGCAATGGATTTCCTGATTCTCAGCAGGGCAGCTTTAGAAAATGTCCAAAGATTAATTTGGAGGGGGTGCGAAGCAAATAGAAGCAAGTGCCAAATGAAAGCAGATGATGTACTTCCATTGTAATCTAACACATCTGGAAATCTGCTGGTGATGGAGAAGGTAGACTCCACTACTCAAGAAACACTAACATTAAGCAATTTTTGTAGAGCAATGGGGTAAAACTTTTGAAATCCTGAAACACTCACAATAGCGGCATTAGTTCAACAGAAGGGGTCAAGCCTAAGGATGACAGTTTATTTGGGGTGAACTGCTTTAAGCTAATACCAGAAGAGGCAGAAAAACTCAGAGATGAGGTTTAAATTCAAAGTTATTAGGATGTAAAAGGAACTTCTAGGTGGCTTGTATACTTGTATTAGAAACCTGAGGAAGAGAAAATATTAATTTCTATTAAAAAAGCTATTCTGTGAGTTTGTGAAACCAGTGAATCCTGGCTTCACACAGATTTGTGTCTTATGTTCCCATTCCCTTTCTCTTTGGAACCATTGTCTTTATGTGCCCTCTTATAAAACAATGCGCCAGGTCACTCCAAGCCACCCATATTGTCCCCTAAATAAACATGATACTTTCAGATTGTCCCCTGTCTCCTAGCTACTTTTTGGCTTCTGGCAAACCAAAAAGCAGAGCTCTGTCTTTAGCTAGCTCTTGGACTAGCTCTGTCTAGTACAGAGCTCTTCCGTATTTGTAACATAGCTGAGCAAAGTGTGCCTAGCCCAGACTGAGGATCAGAGGCCCAACTGCAACAGAAGCAGAGGCAAGCAGATTGGACAAGAGCTTCATAGGGTTGACTGAAGAATACTCTTTCCATGTTTAGTGTAGCCTTAAGTGGTGAACATGAGCAGAACCAATGCTGTGTCAATGTTCTAAAGGGGGAAAAATAGCCCAAATAACTACACACCAGAGGGCCTGACACAATGCCTTGGAAGAAATATTAGAACAGTTGATGTGCAATGTTATCCATAAAATTTTCAAGGATAGAAATTCAATTTATTGTAATGAAAATGAACCTGAAATTCCTCCATTAGGCAGTCCTGTGGTGCAAAAGGAGTAGATCTTTCAAGCAACCAGCTGGAGTCAGGATCGAAAATCCACACTCTATGCATTTTAAGCTCTTACTTTGGGCTAGTTCTAGTTCAATTTAATGGAGTAAATGCCTTTTACCAGCTGGAAAATACTAGGTGAGCTCCTGCAGTGTGTTTCCCACTCTAATTTCAGTGAAAAGGAATCTAGTTCATGTGTTTTAAGACTGCTCCATGATGCAAACTGGAGCATTGTAGGTTAGAATGATTAAGAGATTTACTTATTATAAATTAGTAAATCATGAACAAATCAATTCAGCTAGATCATATCTGGAATGATGTATCATTTAGTGGTTGCTTACAGCAAAGCCTTTAGCCAGTGTTCGATTGTACTCTATTATCTGTGGTGGAGACAGAGCAAGAGAATAGGCTGGAGCTTGGTTTTCACTTTGGGATGAGTTGGC
The DNA here is from genome assembly GCF_030463565.1 of Pelecanus crispus. Taxonomy (NCBI): domain Eukaryota; kingdom Metazoa; phylum Chordata; class Aves; order Pelecaniformes; family Pelecanidae; genus Pelecanus; species Pelecanus crispus. The sequence goes on from NC_134644.1 coordinate 103,912,577, forward strand.
AGCTTGCCTGCTTTGCTTGTAGAACTCAGACTATTTTGCCTGGCAGCTGATAATCCTCCCAAGCATCCAACAACAAATTCCTGCACTGTATTTTCCTGTCTGAGACTTTCCTTCTGAATTGATTTAGACCATGTGACACCAATCTTCAGGTACAGGCTATGAAGTGAGACCAGCCAGCCATACATCCTGGCAAAACAGCATATTTAATGTCTAATCAAGAGATGAAAAAGGAGAAAAGTCAGTGAGTTTGTTAGAAATCTTCTTATAGTTTTCAGATCTAACAATGTTCTTGCTGTCAGATGCTTTCATTCATCTTCAAAACTGTCTGCATTAATAGCAAGTGTTCCATTTAGATGCTATTTTTAAAAAATATTTTCTTCATACCACTATCACTGACAGCAGCTCTGTGTGAGACCAGGAAGAGAAACCTGTGAATCCATCCATTTTAACACACTGAAAGGAATGCATAAATAGCCAGCTGAAGGACAGCTGTGGGTGAAGCTACTTGACTGAATGCAAGAATGACTCCCCACTTCTCTTAGGCTAGTTGGGATTAACTATGTGATGAAGATATGACACTGTTGATGTGTAACATACCGGCAGCTGATGTGGAAAACAACACTGGTAAAACAAGAGGACAAACTTCAGCACGCATTAGCATTCATGTTATATACCATGGGTCACTACAAGACTTCTGCAGAAGATTCAGTAACCACTAAAACTTGTATATGTGTGTCTTTACTCCTTAGAGTTAGCAGGAACATGTCACGTCACGTCACGACACCAACATATCCTCACTGTGCTTTACAGACGTACACTTGTAAAGAGTAATCTGAGTAGCACACTCAAGCAATTGGTGTTTAGATGGTGCCATTAGTCTGGGAACAAAGAGTAAGTTCCATTCATATATAGAGGAAATAAAGCAGTTATCTGAAAAGATCATGGAAATCATGGGAAACAACAAGCATATACTGAATTTTCAGATATAACTGCTCTTGTCATGCCACTGTTATCTACATTAGAAAGAACTGCAGTTACTACTCAGATAATATACAGAACCAAATGAACACCATGTATACCAAAAGTTGAGTTATTTTAGGAACTGTAATATGAGAGCCTTTGTTGCATATCTTATGTCATTCCTGTGTCTTCTGTATCAGATTTTTAGATTTTATTCTTGCCTTCTGAATTTTACAGAACTGTGTCTCAGCAGGTCCCTATCATTTTAGAATTTGCCCCTTTTATTATACCTGTGATTTCTTCCATAGCCTTTTATGTTAAAACTCTGCTCTTTAAGATATTCAGCATCAGCAGTGTAGGAAGAATATATGTAGCTTGATAGCTTTTATTTAAAATATATCCATAATGTATCTTACACTGTTCACAATGTCCTATATTAATTACAGTGCCATATACCCCTTTGATTGCTATTCTTAATATAGTCTGTGCATGATATGCCTGGGAACCAGCAACATCTACTTTGTGTGGTTTTACATATGCTAATCTTGAGGCTTAATTCTGAATCCTTTCCAAAATGTCCTGAAAAGAGAAAACTCTGGCCTATACTTCAGAAAAGAGCTAAGAATCATAGAATCATAGAATCATTTAGGTTGGAAAAGACCTTTAAGATCATCCAGTCCAACCATTAACCTACACTACCAAGTCCACACTAAACCTACCAGGGGTAGACTAGACTACACCATGTGCCAGAGTGCCACATCTACACGTTTTTTGAACACTTCCAGGGATGGTGACTCCACCACCTCTCTGGGCAGCCTGTTCCAATGCTTGACTACCCTTTCCGTGAAGAAATTTTTCCTAATATCCAACCTAAACCTCCCCTGGCGCAGCTTAAGCCAATTTCCTCTTGTCCTATTGCTAACTACTTGGGAGAAGAGACCAACACCCACCTCACTCCAACCTCCTTTCAGGTAGTTTTAGAGAGCGATAAGGTCTCCCTTCAGCCTCCTCCTCTCCAGACTAAACAACCCCAGTTCCCTCAGCCGCTCCTCAGAAGACCTGTGCTCTAGACCCTTCACCAGCTTCGTTGCCCTTCTCTGGACATGCTACAGCACCTCAATGTCTTTCTTGTATTGAGGGGCCCAAAACTGGACACAGTATTCCAGGTGCGGCTTCACCAGTGCCGAGTACAGGGGGACAATCACCTCCCTGCTCCTGCTGGCCACACCATTCCTGATACAGGCCAGGATGCTGTTGGCCTTCTTGGCCACCTGGGCACACTGCTGGCTCATGTTCAGCCAGCTGTCAACCAGCACCCCCAGGTCCTTTCCGGCCAGGCAGCTTTCCAGCCACTCTTCCCCAAGCCTATAGCGTTGCACGGGGTTGTTGTGACCGAAGTGGAGGACCCGGCACTTGGCCTTGTTAAACCTCATCCAGTTGACCTCAGCCCACCAATCCAGTCTGTCCAGGTCCCTCTGCAGGGCCACCCTACCCTCAAGTATATTGACACTCCCACCCAATTTGGTGTCATCCGCAAACTTACTGAGGGTGCACTCAATCCCCTCATCTAGATAGCTGATTAAGATATTAAACAAGGCTGGCCCTAAAACAGAGCCCTGGGGAACACCACTCGTGACTGGCCGCCAGCTGGACTTAACTCCATTCACCACAGCTCTCTGGGCTCGGCCACCCAACCAGTTTTTTACCCAGCGAAGACTACACCCATCCAAGCCATGAGCTGCCAGCTTCCTTAGGATAATGCTATGGGAGACTGTGTCAAAGGCTTTGCTAAACTCCAGGTAAATGACACCCACAGCCTTTCCTTCATCCACCAGGCAGGTCACCAGGTCATAGAAGGAGATCAGGTTGGTCAAGCAGGACCTGCCTTTCATGAACCCATGCTGGCTGGGCCTGATCCCCTGGTTGACCTGCACATGCCTGTTGAGTTCACTCAATATGAACCACTCCATAATCTTTCCCAGCACCAAGGTCAGGCTGACAGGCCTGTAGTTCCCCAGATCCTCCTTCTGGCCCTTCTTGTAGATGGGCGTCACATTGGCAAGCCTCCAGTCATCAGGGACTTCCCCTGTTAACCAGGACTGCTGATAGATGATGGAAAGTGGCTTGGTAAGCTCCTCTGCCAGCTCCCTCATTACTCTCGGGTGGATCCCATAAGAAGTATGGGGGAAAAAAAACCCCAGTTTTTACAGTAACAAATAATATTCTTTCTACTACCTTACATAAATGCATCTCTAATGAAAGGCTGAAGGTTCAGCTTATATTTACTCTGTAAATATCATATATTTTGCTAAATATGGTGTGTCTGGGCAGTGAGATGACTTCCTAGGACTGGCTATAGTGCCCTGTAGCAGGGGAACCCTCTGGAGGGAGAGGCAGATTGTTTCTTCCATGGGAAATACTGAGTGTGCCCATGGGGAAGAAGTTTCTGGGTGGAGGAAGCAAGGTGAAGAGACACAGGCTGGTACAGGATCTGACACACTGCTGGAGCTGGAAGACTTGAAAGAATAGGTCAGGAAGAAGCAGGCAACAGAGCTAAATGTGGGAGAGCACGATGGGAGATTGTGGAGTTGGTTGAATCTGGGAAAGCACTGAAGTTGTTGTACAGAAGCAAGAGTGGAGGAAGGAGCTATCCATTATGTGAGCAGACTCCAGACAGCACAACTATACTATAATAAAACCTAGCTGGAGAGAAACAGGACTTTTTTCTGGTACACTTACTTCAAAGACAAAGGCAGGGCACTTCCAATTCCAGGCTCTGGACACCTTCAAAGCAACCATGCTCACATGCTGAAGAAGAATGTACAGAAGTTTGATTTTTAGTATTTAAAATTTTCTGCTTGTTGGGCTTTACATTTTGTCTGTCAAGGAGGATAAACAACGACATGTGATTTAGATAGCCCATCACACCCTGCAACTGAAGTACTTTGTCCTATAGTTTGCAATTTGTTGAAACTAAACCGTAGCAAAATGCTTCCTGATCTCTAAGGTAGAATAGAAACAGTGAAAAATAATTCCTGCATAATGCAAGTAATTTATTAGAAATACTTTAACCAATTGAAGCAGTGAGGAATATTCATTGGCTCAAGAATAAATAAAAACTATTTAAGAGATTTCTTCCTTTCTTCTAAAATCCTGATCCCTTTTTATTCAAGCTATTCCTGAAACTTTGCTTCTCTGTTAGTACTCAAGGCACAAATGGCAAGGCAGATCATGTGGAAGGTTATCACCATGGGTTGCATACTGTATTTTAAAGCTATTCCTCTAATAATAATACTAAGTACATTAATTATTAGAAGTTATGTGTGAGGAAGAGCATCTGTTTGATGAATTTATTCTTAGTTTGTATGTTGCACTTCCTTAAAAAAGGAAACAACTAGGTCAGATGGCATTTAATGACAAGGATTGATCCTGCTTATCCTTTGAGTAACTTATACTCCCAGAAGATGAAAAGGCTGAGAGAGTCATGAGAAGCTTAGAGTGTGTAGCACAAGAAAAGACTGAGATACCTGTGAGAGGAAAAGGGAGCAAACACGTTCCCAAGAGTGACAGAAAAAGAGGCTTCCTAGGAAAAGAAGGAATTACGGAGAATTTGCCACAGCTCAGAAAGCCACTGAGTTGAGTGATAGCAGACCTGGAAGCAAGAACCTGCCCTGCAAGGATGTGGGGGGCAGAGCAAGATTTCTTTGCAAACCTTTTGTTTTCTGCTGAGTTTTCTCAATTTTTAAAATGGGCCCACTGTCATTCTTCTTCATATAGAAGATTGCTTTTGGACTTCAAAAGCCTTTTTGATCTTTTTAGGGGAGGAGTCCTTTCTTTCCACTGAAAACTCGTGAGAGAGCCACTTGTTCTTACAATGTCTTCAGATGATCAGTGGTGTTGGTGGACCACTGCTACTGCTCTGCAGCGAGCTGACTGAACGTAAGGGGAAAAGTATTCTGTTCTTGGCTGAAGGAAACAAAATAGAAGCAGAAAAAGGTACAAGAAAAACCAAAAGACAAGAGGGATCACCGTTCTGAAAAATATTGATTGTATCAAGGAAAATAAAAATACTGAAAGCGTTCTCTCTGAGACTTTTCACAGTTGTGAAGGAAGGGAAGGGGAGAGTAAGAAGAAACAGAGACTGTGGGAGAGTGTAAAAGGAAACTGACTGTCCATAGGAGACCTCTATTTTTAGATTTAAAAAAACACTGTCTTTATCAGCGTCTTCTGTGGAAAACAAAAAAACTGTTAGCCATCTTTTTAAAACTGGAAAAGAGTAAGAATATAAACAAAGATGGAACTGAAGACATTTACAGCTTTTCCTGTATTAAGACATTCTTCTTCAGAGAAATATGTCAGAGGGTTCACTCTCTGTAACACCCAGCATTTGTTTGTTCACACTGACCTAATTTTCAGGAGGCTTTAGGTTTTCATGTGTATAAGCAATTTATCATGAATATATACAGTGGAGTTTGTCATGCATGTACAGAACACAGTTGGCAAGGCAAAAAAGTTGTTCATGGAAAAAATGTATCATTAAACCATTAAAGCTTTCTTCCACACAGTTCACTATAAATCAGACCCAAACTATTTAAATAATAATCTGTGCTAATGCTTTTACGTGTAAAATAAGTAAGCATGTTTTTTATGCCATTTTAGACAGCCAATCCTTCTTTCTTGTCCATATTTACATTTTTCTCTTGCATTAAGTACATATAGTTTAACACATTTAGACAGTGATTCTTCAGCTGGGGAATCAAATGCTACATCAAAGCAGATACAATATTTTCATCATGTATTTAATGACAGCATTTTGCAAGTACAGTAGAAGTAATAATTGCTCATCAAACGAAATAAAATGAAACTTGGAAAAAATGTAGAGCAGCTTTAATAAAGTATTTCAGCTGCAAGGAAAAACATTTAAATTTGTAATCAACACATACAAACAAATCACTCGCCCCAAATTTCCTAATACTGTGGTGCTAAGTAAGCTAATTATCCATATTAAATCTTACTAAAATAACATTTTTTCTTTTGAAGTTAACACATTAGTATTAATACAACTATCAGACATGCGAAATATGAAAAACACAAACAACAAAAACATATGAACAATATAAAGTACTTATTATTTCAGATGTTTGGACTTCGTGCTGAAGACTGTCAGGGTCTATCAGGATGCTGCTGTTTAAAACAAAACAGTAGAAATACAGAGGACAGAGAGAGACCTGACTTCCTACTGCAACACACTGAATGAATTTCAAAGATTTAAATTCTGTAGCCAACACACAAAGAAATGAAATTTTTTTCATTTCTTTAGAGCCTGCATTCACTGGCTCTACACTGACTTCACTGGGGAGAGACAAGGAGGGCTTTTTTTTAAAGCAAACATATTGGCATAATACACACAGAAGTGAAAAATGAAACTATCAAACTAAATTCACATCAAAAGTGAAAAGCATAGATTTTTACAATTATTCATTATAAAAGCTACAGCTGAAATCCATTCCAACACTCAAAATATGTAAAGTAATCCAACTACCTTAACTTTGTTAATCCACCAGAAGAATAAAAATGTGACTCAACAGGATTTGTCTTAGAAAAAAATGTCTACTCAGAGAAAAATAAGTATTATGATGACTAACCATAATTCTGTGAAGTATGTCACTAAAATTTAACTTTAATTAATTACTTTAATTAATCTTGTTTCTTTATATGCAAACCACAACATAAAAATTCATATATGTTGTATATATTTCATGGGAAATATGAAATATTAGCATTCTCCTGTCTCCTTATTTTGTACAAAGAGGAACAGGAGAGAAGCATGGCATCTGAAGAAGTTAAAACAGGACATTTTCTCTTCAAAACAATCAAAGAATGTTTAAATTTTTTGCAGCATTACCTGACTCATGCATATAATAAGTACAGGTGCTCATCAGCCCAGCTGTAGCTTTGTGAAAGTTAGAAATGACCCTCACTGTAAATTCAACTGAAAGGCATCTACAAGTACAAGTTTTAGACATTCTACCTAGGTTTTGTATAATTTCACCTCTGGAGATATATCTCTCTTCCTCCCTTATTACAGACAGAGTCTAGAAAACTTGATTAGATCAAATACTTAAACTTTATCTGGTTAAACAGGGCAGACTATCAGACCCCATGATCAAACTGAGGGCTGTTGTTAGTACAGGACTGAAAATAACTATTTGTGGAAAAGGCATGAGATTTTAATCAATGGGAAAGAATGGTTCATGAGGTCTGATAAACTATATTGTCTACAACCCCCCATTTACACCCCATTTGGTCACCCCTCTACTGACTTCACTTCCAAATTAGGAAAACCTAGCATATTCTTTCTCTAACTGATTACACTATACTGTCTTGAGGAAGGGCTAACAAAGAAAATGAGCTGAACCTGGCTGTCTTTTTCTCCTGTGAGCCTTTCACGCAAGCCAGTGACCTGTGACTACCTATCTTTTGTCATTATAATGACAATTCTGCTCTTGTTTACATCTTCACCGCTTCTTACAAGAGTTTAAAAAAATTTAGATGAAATGCAATAATTTGTTCCTAAAGTTGCTGGCGAGAAGGAGCAAAATGTAAAAGTTTCAGACATAAGATGTGCATAAAAGGGAATGAATAGACAAAGAAGTAATAAAGTTCCTAAGACCTAAGGCCCAAGCTTAAGTTTACAAACTGTGTTTCACTTAAAAGAGGGGAATAACCTGAGTTTAAAAAAAAACAAAAGAGAGAAAACCCTCGTGAGTGCTAAAGTATGTTTAGGATCTTGTAAAAGAAATTGCCCTTTGGACTTCCTCCAGTTTACCCATATTCCCACCCAAAATTGAACAGTTGCCCTTGACCACATATACTTGTTCCTGAGGATATTACGTCTGTTTTTTTGAAAGTGTTTTAGCTCAAGCATGAAGAAAAATGCTGTGTAAATAAAAATATTGTGAACAAACCTCTCAGCATTTCTGATTTGAATTTTCTCACAGCCTTTTATTCTGTCAAAAGGCTTGATTTTTTTTCTCAGTTTTCTATTTTATTTTGTGAGAAACATTACTTAAAATGTTCAGTTACTGGAATTTCCATTGGACAGTAAAGCTGTCTTTCAAGCTGTCTGTTAATGGATGGAAGATGGAATTAAAGGACAAGATGGGCTATATCCTACTAAAGTTAAAATAGCTTTATGTTAAAATATATCAAAGGTTTATTAACGGTATCTTGTCTTTTAACATGTTAGTCCACAGCATCAGTTCTTGAAATCTGTATATCTCTGCTGAAGTCAGTTGAGCAATACCAGTTTATATCAAGTAAGGGTATTCTTTACTGTTTGAGAGAATAAAAAATCTTTGCCCAGTTAAGTTAATTCATTTCAGCTTTTATACAGTTATATTAAACTTCCTAATACTTTATTTTTATGTAAGTCTGTGATTAATTTATACAAATGTGATCAAAAAATATGAGGGCTTTTTATACCTGTGACTTCACAATATTTCCTGCAAGAATTTAACTGAGTAAATGAGAAATAATCTTTTTTGTAGCTGCTTTGCAACTTTTACTATTCAAGTGCTTTGTTGGCACGTACTTAAGCATAATTGTGTTGAAAATTAAGCATATAAATTAAATAAAAAATAAATTTGCATTGAAAGTTCATTTTGTTGTTTGTTTTACTGTCTAGCTGAAACTGCTCAGAATAGAATATATATCCTATAGATGCAGCATATAGAGAATTCTGTCTCACTATCATTCAAAGATTTGGCATAATCTGGGTTGGGGCTTCAAACTTAAGTCTTTAACTGGACTGACATGAGGACTTCAGACTCTTAGAGGAGTACAGTATATCTCTGGGTTTTGAAGCACATAATAAGCATACAAGAACTTTCAAAACAGTATATTTAGTGAATGCATCAAGTATAACTTCTAAGGTGCGAAGTGTAAGCATCTGTAGGTAATACATTTGACTCCTAATAGCCAGAGATGTAATAAAATTATATTGTCATTAAAATTGTATTTACATGTTTCTGTAACCTCTACATCATAGTTAAGATACGGTTGTGGCTGAGGGCTAACTCCACCACTGACCTTTTATGACATTCTGCAAAGCTTACTGTCAGCACTACAAGCTGCAAAGTAATGGAAACAAAACCCAAAACAACCCCCAAACCCAGAACAGTTTCTAACCACATGTAAGCTCAGCTGTGTTATGTGATAAAGTGATCCAGCATGCATTTTGCATCTATAATTATTTCCCATCATTCCCTACAAAGCCTTTCTAACATGTGAACAAGTCATACCCATATTTAAGAGCATGTTTCTTCCTTTTCACTTTAGAATTAATACCTTATTGATACAAACAGGCAGAGGCAATTTAATAGTCTCTCAGAACTGTTTTCGCACTCAGGTTATATGAATACTCATTAAGACAGTATTCCCTCATTTTCACACAGATCACCAACGTTATACCAGTGTAGGGTACAAATGCAGATTTGTGCAACCCATTGAAGTCACACTTTACCTAGTTGAATCTAACATGGTAAATGAATAACCCTTTTTCATTTGGAATAAGCATGGTTGAAATATTTTTCAGTGTGTCTACACTCAAGATTTAACTTTCTAAACACTGTAAAAACAACTATGCTGACTTTAAATTCATTTAAATATAGCTGTGTGAAAAATGTAGAAAAGATTTTCAGATTTGACCTGTGTTTAAAAACACATTCTGGATCTCTGAAAGAAAAGTGGATTGCAAAAAACCAAATACATACAGATGCATTGCAAAATATTTGAACTGAAATTTGTTCATTTTGAAGTGATCAGTTACACAAGGTTCACTTTTTCTACACAGAAGACGGTATTGTATACTGCAGAAAAGGGAAGAGTCACAAGAGAAATACTGAAAGAGTAGAAAAGCTACTCTTGTAGCACATAGTAAGTAGTAAGAAAGTGATTTGAACTTAGTTTTGATTTCTGTGGTGATTCAACAGGCTGTACCTGCTATGAATGGCACCTTTAAATATGCTGATTGATTCAGGTGAGCTGGGGCTGAATTTCAGGGGAAGGGGGAAGTTCATAGTGAGCAAGGCTGGATTTATTAATGTACTGAATTTCTCTCAACTACACTTTGATCACTGACTTAAACTGATGTTCTTGAAGTGAAGAAACATATGCTAAAGAAGAACTTGTCACGCAAGACATCTATAATTAAAGAAGATCTTCAATGAATGCATTTCACAACACCTCCATTAAGCTTTGTCATACTGCAAAAAGAACATGAGCCTCTGTGTAAAGAAAAGTTAAACAATTGTCAGCTGAAAGTAGATGAGGGTGTTATTGAATACCTGTATTACTAATGCATGAAGAGGTACCCATGCAGAGCACAGCAGATACAATCATTGCTTTTAATTGTTGTGCAATTTTTATTACCATTGGAACTACTAAACAAAAAGAAGGGTATAGATTTCCTTTACTGGTAGCCATAGTTTTATTTCAGGAGAAATCAGTGACCTAGGTCACTGAGTTGTCACTGATCCTAGTACCAGGATCACCTCCACATGAAGAGACAAGTAGGATTACTGTCTTGAAGACAGCATAGATCAGGACATTCAAACCCCACTAGCCAGGGTCACATAAAGGTTAAAGTATGGATAACATGCCCAGTGTAAACTTGTTGGTTATTTTCATTTTTTTGAGATCAGGGTCCACACTGTTGCAAGTACCACTAAAACCACTATCTGCAAGGGTGGCCGCAGCCAAGGGAGGAATCTACTGACTCTGGGTACTGGAGATTCCTACTCCAAGAACTTTGCTTTTCAGACCTTCATTTGGTTCTTTCACTAATCTAGTAAGTTTATAAAATAACTTTTAAAATATTAGACTTGAGTGCTATCCAGAACCTTAATCTGCATATGCTGTTCAGTCAGAGGCTCTTTCATGAAAATATAAAGAGGTCATAGCTCTTTGCTTGCAGGTACTGTTGAAACAATATCCCTTGGGATTAAGAAGGGAGAAATGAGTGTTTTGTCTCCTGGAAAACTGAGGTCAGAGTATAGAGAACAGGCAAAGATCAAGATACATTTATTTGTTCATTCATTCATCTCTCTGAGTCAACAACATTACAAAGTGTAGGAAACATACTTTCATTTGTTGCTGGTTTTAATCTCTTCTATGGCTTTCTTATTGGCCATTTTTCTCTGTCTGCTGCTGTTTCATTTACCGGTTTTCTCAAGTACCCTCATTTTCAAAGGGAAACCCACCTGATTTCCATTTGATATCCTCAAGTTCTGTGGTGTCAATAGAACTCATCTACTCCTATCCATACTACTTCGTATTTATACATTAAGCATGGCAGAACTCAGGCATGTCTCATTTTTCAGAGGCTAAATGGATAAATATTTTCTTTTTAAAGGTGATATCATATATTTGAGGTAAATATTGTGAAAAGCCAACATGAGGTAAAATCACAGATTTGCTAAGTATTTCAGCTTTCTCAGGGGACAAGAACATGTCCATTAGAAATGTACGTTTCTCTCAGGTTTTCAAATATAATCAAAAAGAAACCATTCAAAAGACCAATGATCAAGCATAAATGGAGGCAAAGAAACAGGTAAGATGTAAAATTCATTCAACACATGAAGGTAGCAAAAACATGAAGGCTTTTTCTTCACATATGGGGATTTGTAAAACCAGACATGGGTGCTACAAGACTTAAAAGGAGTCCTGATTCCATTCAGAAGTTTGCCAATTTAAGCTTAAGCCAAATGACTATGCAATGAAGAGTAACAGATGCACCTGATGACATAGCATTCCAGTTCAAGGTCGTAGCAGAAATACCACTCTAGTTCTCCCCAGTGACAGACAAAACTATTGATTGCGCATTTACAGCTCAAATGCTTTTATTTTAATCCTTTCTAGAATAACAACAGAATTCGAAGTGTATGAAGAGCTTGTGGGTTTGGCTTCAATTCAAAGCCAGACAAAGGGCTCTGACTTTCACCACAGTCTGCAGAAGCATTTGCAAGCTCTGTATTTGGATTTGTGCAAACTTGTTGATCTTTCAAACTATCAAGCATTTTCAACAGCTGGAGCACTGAATTGCACAATATTTCCTTTTGTTTACAAGTACCATAATCCATCTGAGAAAAGGTTAACTGATAACTTGGACCCAGTTATATCTTGTGCATTATGCAATGAGAATCTGAATCACTGATAATTGATCTACCAAACCCAGTCACCAAAGAGAGTCAATTAATTTGGATTACCTGAAACCATGTATTGTTTTTTTAGGCAGGAGAAAGAAAGACAAAAATAGGAAGAAAAGGAAAAAAAAACAGTTCAGGTTTCTTTCAATTTCATTTTGTTCACTGAACAAAGGATTTGTTGAACACGGGAAGAGAGCACATTATTTTTGTTTATATTTAGCTTAAAAATAAAAAAAAAAATCCAAAAGCTAATTATTTTGAAATAGCTTTTTTTAAAAAAAATTATTTTCAGATCTTCATCCAAACATTAATATGTGTTTCCTCCTTTTAGGTAAACTTTAAAAGAAATAATGTGTTTTAACCACTTTCCTTTTTTTAATATTTGTTTTTATTTTCATGGTAGAAAAGTGATCTACTCATACATAAAAACTGAAAGTGCTTTTCCTGCCCCCCCCCCCCTTTTTTTTTCCCATCTCTCTCTTCCACTTCACTTTTCCTAAAGGAGAGGAAAAATAAGGAGGAACTACTGAAACCAGAATGAGTGCAGGGCTTTTTCTTATTTTCAAAGTCATCATTATTAATTTGTTATTTATGTTTTCAGTTTGTATGACTGATATTAATAACAAAAGTTATGTATTTTTTAAAGTAAAAATCACAAGAGAGGCACACATCTGTCAACCAGTTTCACTAAGAGATGAGAAACTGAGCAGAGAGAACAACCCATGGAGAAGCTGGCTTTTAATGCAGGAACTGAGGAGATGAAAAAAGGCTGCCAGAAAAAAACAAGTGGAAAGAGCTGGACATGAGTGTCACTTCATTGCCTAGGACTTTACCTGGAGCTTGTGTAAGAGAGTGGGAGACTGTGTCTGCTACATCTGGGAGTAGTACACCAAAACAGGATCAGGTCTGGAGAGCTCATGAAGAGCCAGTGTCCACACCATGCACATTTTGGGGGCGTTCACTTCAGACTAGCTCTAGTTTGTTGTCATGGACTGAACCCCCATCAGCAGCTAGAGTGCATTTGGGGTGTTCACGGCGTATATTTTCATGTTTTCTTTCATCTGAAAGCAAACCAAGTTGTATACTCTGAGACATCTATGAGATCTGAATCAACACATGTTAATTAGGGAGAACTGGGAAACTTTCCTCAAAAGCACTTTGTTGATTCAAACTAAAATGTTAATGTATACTCAAGGACCTCCTACTTGAAGATGAGGAACTTAGGTAGATTGAGTGATTGTCTCCCCTCCAGAATATAGAAGTACTGGTACTAAAATGATTTTCACGTCTCTATTTCTAGCTAAATATTAAGCATATCCTTTAAATTTTCTTTTCCTTTTTCCTTCCTGAAGAAGTTTGACTGTTACAGTTTGCCTTCAGAGATGAACAAAATTGCAGTTAGAGAGTTATGCAGTTCAGAGAACTGTGTAAATGGTGGTACTTCAAAAGGGAGATTAAAAGACCTGCTTAATTTTTTCAATGATTTGTCTTTGTATCCTTCTGTGATCTCAGTGCTTCAGTATGTAATATCACATTAACTTTGATTTTTCTTACTCCCTAAAAGGTTACCATTTGTTCAAAAATATTTTGATGTCTGTCATGGTGCAACTGAAATTCTTTCCTCTTCTGTGCACTGCAGCATTGATGAAAACCCACAACAAGAGTACTACGTGCAGCAATGCTGTATGTGAAGGAATATAACAAATTTAGATTCCCCTTAAGATTTGATCCTATATTCGAAGAAGCCAAACAAGTGTGAAAGCTACAGTTATTCAGGGTGTTGAAGCTGCCTGTCCCCAGAATGCACCTTTTGATGAGCAGAGACCATTTTACGGGCATTCTTCTAGAATGGAAAGCAAGCATGCTATGGATAGAACCTGCATTTAAAATTACTCTTTACAGCTTTGGTACAGCAGTTACAGAAACACTAGAAACACTAGCAAATAGGCAAACAGGTCAGTTGTAAAAGGTTCATAAGTTATTGAAGGTGGGTAAATTTTTTTCGAAACTCCTGACTAAAATTATAGGTGACAAATTATGTTTGTTGGTTTTTTGTTCCTTTTTGTTCATTTCTTGTCAAATTACTTTACACCCAATTCTCTCCTGGTTATTCTTTGCAGAGTTGCTCAAGTTCTGTGGGAGAACAGGTTCAACTGGCCAGCCCAGACAGAATGGGGTTATTTAATGCACCAAAACAGCTAGCAAATCAGAATGTAGCAGTTTATTTATGTTTTGGGTGTTTCTGTGTATTTTTTTCTTTTCTAGTAAAATATCAAGATGGGATTTCATTCATTATTAATTTCTGAATTAAGAATTTGGCAAAAGGTATTTTTTTATAAGTGATCCCTCAGGGACTTTTTTTTAAAGTTGTAACTTAACGTATATGCATTACAAAAACTATCTGTTTTTAAAAATGAATGAAAGAAAAATATTTTTAATTTTCGCACATGAGAATGTTATTAGTCACTCCACATCTTTTCTTGTAAAACTAGCTGATTGAATCTAGGATTCAAGAAGGAACCTTAATTCGGTATATGTGGACATTCTGGATTTTTACTTTGTAACCTCAATGCTTAAACATAAACCACTGAACTATTTGGGAACTAGGATTGTTGTTCATTTGTTCTCATATTAAATACACACATATCCTAGATTTCCTGTGTTGTTTGTTTTCAGTTAAAATAAGGTTCAGTTGCTAGAGTAAATCGATTGCATTTCTGTTTCCAGTACTTGTTCTGAGAAATCTATTAAATAATTCCCCCCCCCTTTTTTTTTATTAGACTGTAATGCACAGATGTTCTCTATTGCTTTCTTCCTCTCTCTCTCTCCCCCTTACTCTTCCCTCCATTGCCTTTTATTTAATATTCCAAGGGCAAAGACAGTGATTAACAACCAGCATCTCATCTGAGCTCTCATTTTCAAACACAGCAGGTCAAAACAGCTGTTTTAGCTGGGCTGAAGTGTATGAAATTCTGGTCCAGGGTGAGGCTCTCCAGGCCACAGAAAATGGAGCCTGAGGGTACACTGTATTTCTTAGCTGTACTTTGTGTGCCACTGTTTTCCATTACCATTTCAAGCTTACTTATTTTCTACATTCAATAATATTTTTTTCTTATCCTAACTTCTTCCATTTCCATTCCCACCTTAAAAACTGTAGTTTAAAAGTCTGAATTAAAAAAAAAAAAAAAAATCAGCCTACCTCCAATACATACTTTCTATTTCTAATATTGAACAGCCTTCTTAGGAATCTCAAAACAGTATTTTACCTTTTCATTTATGCATTGTTTATCTCATTTTTTGCAAGACCTATTTCCAGAATAATTTTATGGGAAATCCAAAAATAACAATGTGCCAGAGTAAAACAGAGACTAAATTGACAATGTTTTAAATACCTATTAGCTTCTGCACAAAGCTATTATATTTCCTTATTGATTATTTTACAGCAGTAATAATACTAATAATGATATCAACAATTTTTATTTTCATAGCCTAAGAACACTTTCCATTCAAAAAATCCCAATTAAGCTTCTGATCGTTTCTCACATAGTAATATTTCTTTTACACCTGACTGGTTGCCTCCAAAGCCTTAGGATTCTTCTAAGGTGAGGAACTGCTGGACCATGAGTGTCTGTAGAAACAGCTACTGCCATGGATGTTTTGAAAACCTCAAATATACTACAAAAAAAAAAAAACCAACCCCAAACCTAGCAGAGTTAAAATATGCTTTAAAGTTCTTGTCATTTTCTTCTTTTGGTAAATATTAATTCAGAGCTAAAAAAATTAATTTATTTACAGTACATGCCTCTGAAAAAATATATCCTCACTAATATATAGCAAGCATGAAATGTAATGATTGATACACCAAGCAATTCTAGGCATGCATATAAGAAGGTGCATAAATGTAGACATCTTCTCTTTTCTTTTACTGAAATTGCTTGATCATAAATTGTGACTGGTCTTAAGTATCTTGCCATGCTCATTTAACTTCCATGGATGATTATACTTCAGAGCACAAAATATTGGAGCAAAAGGGTTATATTCCAGCTCCTTTGCAGAGGAACAGACAACTGGTTTCAAGGCATTCAAATTTTAAGGCACCAAGAATCATTATTGCCTTCTGAAGCAGGACCTTAAAAAAAGAGTTCGTATTTCTCCCTCAACACATGTGCACAAGTACTCTGATACATTTCATTCACTGTTTCAAAGATACTCAGATTTTCTACCATTACAATTAAAATAAAAAAGAGATGAAGATTTATGTGCCATTATATGAATCTGATATCTCTGCAGATAAATACTTTCACTTTGTTCCTAGAAGCATCCTAAGCTGAAATACAAGGTCCTCAGAGACCTCTAACATGGTCTTAAATCTATCTATATAGCCTGCATATGTCTTTTCCTAAAGTCATAAAAAAGGCACAGAATATTCTGCATGAATTTGGGGCAGAGAATTTCTACATGTACATTGAGTTTTATGATGGAACCAAGAATATGCTTTGAGGAATGAGAGCATGTGTTCACAAGATCCCCTGGAGACTGCAATTGCAACTATGAAGTTTTTCTCATTCTACTTTGAAGAACCATTTGGTCACTGCTGAGGCAATTTGGCATGACATTGGCTCTGTCACTGTAGTAAGGTCTAATGTGTCCTGGCACAAACCTAATTTTGGATTGAAAACTCTGTAGTACACTATGAAAGCAATTTGCCATAATTATTTTCAATTCAAATGCTTTTCTAAATACTCTCTGATTTTTCCTCCTTATTCTCCTTTTCAGGCTCTTCAAGTGTTTTGTCTGCTTTCAAGTAAATAACTAAAAATCCTACATTATTATGTGATATTCATAAACAACATTGATGCCCGGGCATTGCATGCGTCCATGTTTACAGTGAGGTCTTTTTGTCAGTCTCTGGGCCCAGCACAAAAGATGACGACTCAGTTTGACAACAGAATTCATTGAGCTTCAGTTGTTGGTACCACTGCAGATATTTTTCTCCTGAGTTCTACAGGTTGCTGTGGAGCATGCATCCACAGAAAAATAATAAAATTTAGGAAGCGTCTTAATGTTGCTTAATGCCATACCTCTGGTGGAATCCATGGCTTCTCCTTAGGGAGGATTGCCATTCTTGATGTTTGCGCAGACATGAGATTCTGTTTTGAGAACTATTGTTTCTGATATCCATCATTTGTTCCTGTGCTGCTGACAGTTCATATCATATTTTTGTAAAAATAATACGCTCTGCCAATGCACAATAAAGACACCATTTACATAAGGAATGAATATAGCAACTGAGATTTGTCTTTAGAAATGGGCAAAGAATTAGTCCAGGTGAGTGCAAAACCACTAGCAATTCATAGTGCTACCTGAAATTATTTTATGTTGAAATGACACTCTCTGTTGAAAGCTGGAACTAAATGGAAACAGATGAGTAGTGTTATGGTCTCCAAAGTCTCACCAGTTTCTGTGTTTAGATGTATCTCTTATTGGCTCCTTTCTTAGAGCCAATGCATATATAGCTGGTGACTGAGAAGACTCAGGAGTTCCAGTAAAATTAGCCAGCGGTGATTTAGATTGATGTGCTTTAATAATATTCTCACCCATGAAAACTACTGATAATGCTCACACTGACTGCAGATTCCAGATAGAGTTTACATGGCCATGAACCAAATATATCAAAAGTGTTTACACCTTCATGAGAAACTTTATATCTGATCTAAGTTTAGTGATGAATATTTGTTGTTAACATAGAGACGGCCATAATCTCAAGCCATTCCTATTCCCAGAAAGCAGCCCAATATCATTAGAATTTCCAAAATGGAAGAAACAGTGAATGGATACTGCCATATAAGAATATACAATTACCTGTAATCGTGGCTTTTAAAATTATTCTTATTTTTCATTGACCATAGTGTTGGGATTTTTTATTTCTTGAAGGTTGTGAGCAAGTGTGTGTTTGTTTCTTTGTTATTGACTGTTGGTTTTTAGGGGGAGAGGGGTATCTGGGTTTTTAAATTTATTTATTTGTTGGCTGAATGCAGGGAGATTTGGAATAAATCTGTGACCACAGTGGGTATTTTTCACATTTTGGAGGAAGACATGGAATGAGAAGTGAACAAAACATGTGGCTGCTTGTTCAAAGTATTCGTAACTGAATGTGAAATAACATGAGCAAAGATATCTTGGCATCTCAGTTAATAGTAGAGACTGCACTAATATGACAATGTAATATATTGTCTATGTACAATGTAAGTCTCTTAATGTGCAACTTCTGGTAATTAGAATATCAACACGTAGAAACATGAAAGGATTTCACCTAGCCTAGCAGATCTAAAAACAAAACAAGTTTTTAAGAATTAATAGTAAAATTATCAACATAAACTTAAATGTTCATACTATTATGATGTTATTATGATGTATACAATGGCAGTCTGCCTATCGATAAGCAACATAAATTTATCTGTCTCATTGGATCATGAATTTCATATGCACTGATTTCTTGGGAAAAATGCACCTTTTTGTATGTTATGCTTTACATATAAGAAATAAATTTTCTTATGTCATCCCACTCACTTCACAAGGCAAAGATAAACCTATGCTGGGCTGTGTTACCGTGTTTCACAGTTGTATGCACTACTCGCAGTATAAAGGATTATTTGCAAGTGGTCACAGGATTAATCATGACCCTGTTATGGTGGGATCACTTAAGTTTCTGCCACAAACCTGCCTGACTGTCAAAATACATAAACTTAACTATCCCAGCTGCAAGTTGAAATATTGTTCTTAAAACATCACTGAAACTTAGATACAGCTGCTAAGATGTTAGGAGGTGATTTATTTGTCTCGCCTAACTTGATCATTGTTCACCATATCTGTATACTCTAAATTGTGCAGCCTCCACCAATAGTACGAAAATTAATTTGTTGCTTCTGTCTTTAGCAGTCTTTTTTGGCAAAACACCTGCTTTAAGCACATGCCGCAATTGTTTCTATTCTCTATACAAAAGAATATGTTAATATTATTAATGTTAATTTCAACTGTCTTTTTCCAGGATTCCAACTTTTGCTTTCTAAAATAAATCAAGCAAGAACAGAAGGTTGGGTTTATGATGGGACATATACTGCATCTCCTTTTTAATAACCTGTTTTCAAAACTGTAGTTGCCCTTGCCAGGAATCACGTATTTTAGCAGCATGAGAAAAACAAAGCTAAAACATAGACATACAAGTTTCATAGCTGTGTACACCATCTATTTTCTCTAGATAGCTAATACCAAGTACTGGTAAATTAATGTCTTTGAAGGGTTCCAGGGGAGAGAGGTTACTACTCTTTTGCTCTTTAATGGGACCACTTAAGTGTGCTGTTGAAAACCCAGTACAGATAATGGATTCTAACATCACACAAGCTGAGAGGAAAGGAGTGTGCAATTTACACATTTTGCTCTAGTTGTAATATTGATTCTGTCCTATAAACTAACTTGTCCCCATGTAAGACAAACAATTGAATTGAAATGCACTAACCTGTCCAAAGCATCTGTTTTTTTGGGGGGTGGGGGGTGGAGAACAACCTAGAAAAGCAAGGAGGGACATAGCTCTCTTTTTATTCTGATAATGGTCCCATCTGTGAAAATAAAGGGTGTGAAAATCATCAAAAGCATCCAAGAAATTTTGCAAGGTGGACAGAGAAATATGTTTTCATTCTGATAACCTTGAACTTTCAGAAAGACTTAATAGAGAAGAAACTAGATGGTGGGAAATATGAAAATAATGAGAGGGCATTCGTTTAACTCCAGACAGCAACCAAGAACCCCACAGCAGTTCACTCACTTCCCCTCAGCAGGATGGGGGAGAGAATCGGAAGAGTAAATGTGAGAAAACTCGTGGGTTGAGATAAAGACAGTTTAATAGGGAAAGCAAAAGCCATTCATGCAGCAAAGCAAAGCAAACCAAAGAACTAATTCACTACTTCCCATCAGCAGGCAAGTGTTCAGCCATCTCCAGGAAAGCAGGGCTCCGTGACGTGTAATGGTTACTTGGGAAGACAAACGTCATAAGTCTGAATGTCCTCCCTTTCCTTCTTCTTCCCCCAGCTTTATATGCTGAACATGACGTCATATGGTGTGGAATATCCCTTTAGTCAGTTGGGGTCAGCTTTCCCAGCCGTGTTCCCTCCCCTCCCACTTCTCATGCACCCCCAGCCTACTCGCTGGTGGGGTGGTGTGAGAAACACAAAAGGCCTTGACTCTGTGTAAGCACTGCTTACACAGCAGTGTAATGTCTGTATTATCAACACTGTTTCCAGCACAAATCCAAAACATAGCCCCGTACTAGCTATTATAAAGAAAATTAGCTGTATCCCAGCCAAAATCAGCATAGATGGATCTACAAGTACAGAGGTGTATGCATGAGAAATCTCTTCTGGATAAAGGTCGTATTTCTATTTTGAGTAGCACTACAGAAAGACAATCCTTATTCTCAGCTATATTAACATAAACTTTGTCAGCAAATGTCAAAATTAAATAAACAAAGGTGATGTAAAACTCTGATTTGTGGAAAACAGCGAGAAGAAATAATAAAACACTTTTAAGTGCCTTAAAAATAAGATGAGAAGCAGCCTACATAGATTCATTCAGAACAAATCATGTCAAACCAATCTAATGTCTTTGTATGAAAAGTTAGCATGACTTGTGGATGAGGGGAAGTATGTCACACATGCTGACTTTAGTAAGGCTTTTGACATTGTTGCACATGACATTTTCATAAGTAAGCCATGGAAATGTAAACTAGATGATACTGCTGTTTGGTGAGCATAACTGGTTGGAAAACCACACAGAGAATAATTATCAGTGGCTCACTGTCAAACTGGAGAGATTTATCAAATTGGGCTCTTCAGGAACCTGTCTTTAATTTAATATGATTCAATATTTTCATTACAATGTTGGATGATAGCACAGAGAGTAAGCCTATTAAATCTACAGATGACACCAGACTGGGACAAATGCAAAGACATTGGAGGACAGGATTAGAATTTGAAACGGTCTTGTCAAGCTGGAGAAAAAAAGCCACACATGAACCAATAAGGGCAAATGCAAAACTCTATACTTAGAACAATAAACTCAACAAATCCATGATGGGGAATATCTGGGTGAAGAGCAGTATTGTCTCTGCCAGACCTATTCTGTTTAAAAAGGAAAACTGCCTTTGTCTAAGTACTGCTGCTCTTTCCCACTTCATTATCTATCCAATGAGACCAATCTGGCTTGCCCCGAACATCCACTGTTCTTTTCCTTCTCTTTGTCACAAAGTGCTTTGGAACAAGCTCCATGACCCAGAGATTTTCTCATTTTTTCTTCTGTCTCATGTGCTATACTCCTTACCAAACAAGACTGCCTCTGAATATTCAGAGAGTATTCCCTTGTTCCGACAATCTTTGCCTCTCTCCTCTATTCAGTACACTGGTATTCACATCTTCCACCTCCTAGTTCTCACAGCTTCTAAGAGATATAAACAATAGCCCTTCTGCAAAGTATTTATTCTTCCTTTTCATCTTACCTTTCCCAGTTCTCTCCCACTTGTCTCTGGTTTCTCCATTTATCTTGGTGAGCATATACATGAATTAGTTGTGCATCATGTAGACCTTTTTTGCCCCTGTTCTTGCAATATAGTAGCATATAGTCAAAGACCTAGGCATTGGCTTTCTAAAAAAGAGGGAAACACCAAACTCCTATCAAGAAATTTTCAATTGAAAGACTGGGGTTTGTATTAAATAACTGGAATCTAGTATTCATTTTGACAAATAGATTGGTTCCCAACCAGAAATCCAAACCTTGAGAGATTCATGTGGTCTTCAACACCTCGGAGCAAGCACTCAGTTCTTCAGATGTTGTTGAAGGTATATAATTGGAGCAGCTGTGTGTTTTCATAGCAAGATCCAGAGGAAAGTGGAAAGTGATTTTAAAGACCCATATCTCCTAAGTTCTATAACCCACAGGCACAATCTGGATTTCCCATCAGCCACTCATCTCCAACCCATCTCTTCCACTACATGAAACACTTATCTTCTATTCAGTTATGTTGACCAGTTTAAGTAGTCTCTTAAGTCCCAGGTTTGGCAGGAAAAACTTGTCCATTCATCACTTTTCCATCAGCTAACCATCATAGATCCACAGACCATTCTGCTCCCACGTAATCATGCCCCCAGAAACATTTCTAGGCAGTCATTTGTTGTCAGGCTGCTGATTCTGGATATTGTCTGCAGCAGCAAACAATGCCAAAGTTGCAGTTAAGCACCAAGGATCTAAGACTGAAAAGATGAAAATGAACCATTAGTTTCATTTTGTAACAAAAAAATGTGAAAAAGCTTTAGTGAGATGCAAAAATAACTGTCTTTCTTGATAAAATATGCACAAAACCTTAATGAAATTGTGGATCAGGAGGAGGGAGTCCAAAGGGAAGCAAGGGGAATGATCAGTGTTAGGAAATACGTAGGGTGATACAACAATGAAGTTATTCTTTCTAAAGAAGAGAAGGTTGAGGAAGAATTTTTCTCTTTTATTTTGTGACTTTCTGTCAATATCAGCATCTGCTCATTAATTAGCTCCTGAACCTTCACAACCAACACATACCAAGATAAAGCCACTCCAAAAGGCAAGTCTTTGTGCATTTGTAAGCCTTACTGTATTGCAATATCGCTGTAGAACTTGGCTCCTATAGAGCAGGCTTCCTATCATGAAATGCTTTTACTGTTTCTTCTTGTTCCAGATCATTCTAAACAGTTGTTATGTAGATTTCTGGGGGGAAAAAATCTCAGTTTTGACTAAGAAATGTATAGATAATATCTCTTCCTCCTCACTACCAGACTCACCTGACACAGTTTCAAAGCACTATACAATAACTTAAAAAAAAATAGAAGTTACACAGCCATATTTAAAACAAATTTTACTTGATTATCCACTGGTAAACGGCAAGTTTAGATGCCTCTGTGGCTCATTTTAGGATACTTTTTAAGAGCACCTAAGGCCAAATATGAATACAAAACAACACTTTTTATCTTACAAATTTTTTAGTCCTATTTCTTCACAACTAAAAATACAGAAATTATGCCCTTTCCCTTTTCATTGTATATATTTCCTCTTCTGTCAGAAAAAAGAGAGAAAATCACTTAAGTATCCTACTCTATTGATTATAAAGGTGAGAGTATAAATCTCAATACTGTAGTAGGGGAATGAATATGTAACCCCTTCAATTAAAAGAATGTCACATTAAGGAATCTACAAGCAATTTCTCACAAAGTTAAAACAGTGCTAATGATAGCACAGGGCATGACAGTAATACAAGCCATTTTTATTTTTACACTGAAGGTAAATTTCATGTATGAGTCAAATCACAAAGACTTGTCTGAGTTAAGAAGTTAAATAAAATTGAAAATACAATACAAAAATATAAAAATATAAAAATACACATAACATAAGATTTGTTCAAGTAAAGGTTGCAGGATTAGTGATTTTAATGACAATATTTACAAATACTGGTACTTTGCAGGTCATAAATATGAAGAAGTGATTAAATTGTACATTTCTTCTGTTAATATTTTGCTACACTGCAAACTAATGAACAGTATAGATATTTTGCCTGTCATTAGTTTTTACTGGATAGTATGGATTCATACTTAACAATAATTGCCTGAGATTTTTAGTTCCCAAATCATTTATGAGGTTAATTCTTTATATTTTTATTATTTTTTTCATCAGACACACATGTGTCTAATTTGTATGTAAAGTTGCTAAAGGGAAAACCTCCCACATCAACATCTTTAGGAAAAGTATTCTTACTCAGATAACTCAGCTGGAAAGACTGAAGTCTAACTGAATACCTCAACTAGCATGAACATGTTCATTTAAATCAGATACGAATTAGTATCTGTGTGTTCCTTCTATAAAATCAAAAGTGAAGTAGGATTATTACATTACATAGGTGGAAACAAATTTGTTAAACATGAGGAGTTTTTAATGTTGAGGATAAAAAAAAGTATAGGACTACAAAGCATATTTGTGCCAATTCTTAGTTAAATAAGATTCACTTCAGCTAGAATCTACAACTCACCTTTTTGGATATATATCCCTTCATAATTCTGTGAAAATGGTGAACATCAGCTACTAATCATGTGTTAAACTCTGTACAGTTACTTGACACATTTTGAAATTCTCAGTTTAACTTCCTGATCATTTTTAGAAATTGAATTAAAATTAATTGTACAAGCTATGTCTCTGCAAAGATGTAGTATGCATGTTAAAAAATGAAAAGGATTGAAAAAACAGGTGAAAACATGTTTTAATAAACGTGTCTTGAAAACTGGTAAATGGTGGAAGATCTTGCCAAATATTGAAGGTTTTCAGGGCAGCTTTTTAAAACATAAAAGCGAAATCAACCAACCATGCATATTTTATATAGACCTGGCTCTTACCATAAAAAAACTTTCAGGGTTTAGCATGTTTGCTGCTAACAGACTGTTTTCATAATAAATGACGTATCCTAAAGAAAGTAACGCATTGGAATGTTGCTGGCTTCTCAGGCTCAAAAGCAACAAAAATAAAGCCAGATGAGTATTGTGATGTTATGAATCACGAACAGCAGAAATAGCCTTTCTATGGTGCCATCTACCTTGGATTCTCAGGATTAGTATGAACAACATTAATGGATAATATTGTGCATGATTTTCTATTTCTTTTTGTATTACAGACAGCAGGGAGTAAGTACCCTGGAGGCGTTCTAGAATTTTGCTAGGAAAACAATAACAATGAAAGAAAAATTGTACATTGAAATTAAGCATGTTTTCTCTTTTTCTAGCTAGGATCAAAAATAAGCTTTATGTCCCTACTGCCACCCCTTACTGCACAGAGCAGGCTCAGAGCACACAAACTAGACTTATTTCAAATGAAACTAATTTGGAATATTCACTCCAAGAACACACCTAATATCTTCCAGCTGCCAATAGGTGTCCAGTCCAGGAGACAGACTAGAGCCAGTCTGAAGTAACCCTCCCCTCCCAAAAACATCTATATAACATGGACCCTACATTCTTGGCACTACTGGTTTCATACCAGAGGTCCATTCCTATTGTGCTGCACTGCTTGGTAATATAGTTCTAGAGGTAATATAACTGGCAAAACTGCTTCAGGCTATGGGATTTTGAAATCCAACTACTAAGTTCAAGACACCACAGAGACTCTTATTAGTTTAGCTCTCCTGTGCAACTGAAGCCTTTGCTGGTGACTTTGTTCCCAGAGGTGGACATACACAAATCCACCAAGTCCTGATGCCATGTGTTCATTGTGTTCGTGATAAAACAGCTTCAGCAGAAGAGAACTTAATGTCCAATAACCACCAATTTGCTCAGTAGTATACTCTACTTGAATGAGAAAAACCTTGGTTTAGGTTCCTGCTTCAAATCAGGGAGTGTGATGGCTAAAAAAATAGGTCTTCCAGTACTTAGATTTATCTTTTAGGACACCCCACAAGCAATTTCTTCAGTATCAACTGTTATATTTGCCCTAGTGCAGTCAAAACCACAGGCGAAAACTGCAGGAGGCAGCTCAGCTGTAAAATGGAAACTGAGCTAGGACAAAATGGTGTTGTCTACTTTAAGAAGCCAGAATGTGTTGGCTGAGGTCACTTCAACAAAATAAAATATCCTAATTAGAATTTTTAATCAGGCAAGTCATATGATTGTTTTAATATTTGTATTATTTGCAATATTCATTCATTTTTGTCATCATTCTTGATTAGTTCTAATTAGGCAGGCAGAAAAAGATATATTTTAAAAAGCAAACACTCTCCAGTGAAAGACAGGGAGAAAAGAAGCTGTGATCTTCCCTGGCTTACTCAATGACACAGCAAATCATTTGTGCAAGTGAGAATAGAGACCATATTTTCTGAACCATAAGCCCGCAAATTTAATCAAACAAGTTATTTTTATTCTCTATTTAAATATAATTATCACTGGCTATGGAAAAACACTTTACTAAAATAGTTCGGGGAGTAATCAGTAAGGAAGAAAAGAAACTTGTAGTTAGTTTCTGAATTAATAAAAGGAAAAGTTTAATATATATGCTTGGAAAATATCTAGCACAGTTAAACAAGATCCATGTGAAATATATCCAACCGTCAAAAAATGAAGGCAATTAGCAGCAATTATAGTGCTTCTTTCCCAAAACTATGTATTGTAAATCCTTTTAATCAGGGAAAGCACCAATAACATCAAGCCATTGTCTGTCTGAACAGGAAGCCTAGTATGTAAGAACACTTTGCTCTTAATTAACTTTTGGATACCACTTTCTGCAGATTATTATCGGCAGAGGTGCTGCATAGAGGAAACTATGTATTTTAGATTCCTATTAAAGGATTAATTGTATTTTTAAGTGCAGTATGGTAATGAGAAGTAATGGTTGTTTGCTGGAGGTATACTGTACTTAATAGGTTGGTGGATTAAACAGTCCCTGCATTAAAAGGAATTATTGTATTTGTCATAAATACCTTTGAGG
Source organism: Pelecanus crispus (assembly GCF_030463565.1). Taxonomy (NCBI): domain Eukaryota; kingdom Metazoa; phylum Chordata; class Aves; order Pelecaniformes; family Pelecanidae; genus Pelecanus; species Pelecanus crispus. The sequence continues at coordinate 103,939,279 of NC_134644.1, forward strand.
ATAAATTTGCTTTCAACTGCTGGAGGAATTCTTTGATACAAAACATGAAGGATTACATGAAGGTGACAGGAGAGGTAGTCTGCATCTGTCAGGTGTGCTCCTGATCACAGGCCAAGAAAACTTACAAAGTAACCTGGGGCACATTACCTTTAGAAACCAAGCCCTGTTATCAAAAATCAAAGAATCCGATGCAGTTGAATGTTTTGTATTAGGAAAGGAGAAGGGAAGAAGTAATGCATTTGGAATTTATTGTGTTTCTGTACTAGCTGCACTTTTTCTACTGGGCTCACTAACCCGTCAGTTAGAGGGCAACTGTGTTTATAACAATATCTTCTACTGTAATGTAAAAATGAAGCTGCAAAAGTTAAGCGCTCAGTTTTTTAACACAAGCCCCAAGCCATGACCGCAAAGGGCAATTTAAGGAGAAAAAAAAAAATCCCCCCAAAAAACCCAAGAAAAAAACCTGAAGGACCTATCCAGAGTGAATACTTTTCATCTGCTGCTTCAAGACTGGGTAGTTTCATACGAACTATTTTTCCTGGGAATTTTGCAATAATCTGCTCTAACCCCACCCACCCTTTCATGTTGGATATGGTTGGTAATTGTGCAAGGGCATGGAAAATTGCTACTGCGATTTTGGAGTAATTTAGCTTCTAGAGACTGAACGCTTTCATTTTTAGCAAGTGTATAATCCAGAGTAAGCCTTTTACTATAAAAGATGTAGACTCCATGTACTTCCTTTCAGCTGCGCTGCAGGTACTGGGAGCTGATATTGCTGTAGAACCAAGGAGGGTGACAGTAGAGTTAAAGGGGGGCTTAGCTTTGATTTGGTTGAGTGGGGAGGACTGCACAAGAGGACAACTGTATTAGGTGGCCAGTGTGCACACATGCCAGTATAATGCCAAGGAGAGGGAGAAGGGGATAAACAAACTTTAAAAGATCCCATAAGAAGAAAGAAAAACAACAGCTTTTTATTGTAAACTGTGATTAAGGTTGGAAGCACAGAGAAGGAAATGTAAAAGAGCATAATGCAAGAGAAAAGACATTTAGATAGTAGTAGAAGAATAAAAAAATGTTATTCACAGTTATATAAAACTTATGCAAACAGACTTGTGAACAAAATTATTTAACAATTTAGGTTTGAATACCAGTGTACCACTTGTCATAGTGTCAGTTTTCAAAATAACTTTTCAGTGGTCCTCTAGATATTGAAAATAACCGAGACACTCAGTCTTTTAAAGTGTTACAGGATGAAGAGAAATTAAGGAGGAATGCTATTGGAAAGGGTACAGATTTAGAAGAGCAACACTGACCCCACGACTTTCTCCCTGAAAGAAATCTCTCCTCCATAGACTTGAGACACTTCCTTTCCTGTTTCAAGAGATCCTTCAGCCCTCATGCTTCATGACAGATGCCTTTTTCAGTAAAAAAAATTACGCTTCCCTTAAGTATATTAGACTTGAAAAACATCAAGAAAGCTACAGTTCCTTTTATTTGTTTATTTATTTGATGAGGTCTTATGGTCCCATTCATGCTGAAATTAGCTTGTCAAAGAAAACAGTCTGCGAGGCCCAAAGACAAAGTTTAATAGCTCTTGATGAATGAAGTTATTCCATTTTTTTCAAAAGTTCTAGATCTCTGTTAGATGGAAGAATACAAGATCCTACAAGTATTTTTTACTTGTCAGCTTATCCCAGGATTTTTCCTATGAAGTCAGAAAAAAAATTAAAGTGTAAAAATACAATTTAGTTACAATACTAAGTTAAAAGTCCTACAGCTGTTTCTCTTCAAAATATACACATAAAATGCTACCATGCTGCAAGATGTAACTTATGTATTATTGTTGTCCTGCATGGAAATTACTAGAATTGTGGTTTCATAACGTATGATGTTAATTAAAACTTAGTGTTAATTATATGAAGGTCACCAGAACCAAACTCTTAAAAATTCTAATGGAAAAGTCTAATATACACTAAATGTGAATAAGAGCTTATGACCGTATGCTTTAAAAAACTGTGGAAGTCAATAGAACATTGATACTGAGATCTAAGAAGTAGAATTTCTTTTCTGAACAGTTTAGAAATAAACTATGTCCCAGGGTAAGTGTTAAGTCTGTTCCTCAGTCTGATTATCATTTGTCATCTGAAAGTGTTAGCAAAGGAAAGAAAGTCTAAGGCAATCAAAAGAAAAGGCCAAAACAATTTATACTGACAGTCAAGGTCAGCCTGCCAGTGCAAGTCAGTTTTTCCAACTCTTAAGCCAGTGAGTCAAAAAAAGAGAAGTGAGTCTGCTACGATGGTTATTCCTGAACCCAGTTAAAGCCAATTCTGAGGTTCTTTCAACTTATCCCATTATAACCTTCAGTAAACCACCACATAATTTTTTTTATTATAATTATTTGTGTAAATGCTAGCTCATAGACAATTAGTGTTCTCTGTAGGAACTCACATGAAATACTGGATTGGCTTTGTAGAAATGCATTGCATAAAAGTTAAATGGCTTTAGGAATAAATGAATTTTAAACAGTATGGTTTTCTGAATCAATTCGGCAAGCCATAAAACCCCAACTAGCTAGTTTTGAAAAGAGCATGTCTGGCTTGTGATTTTTAGTGGCTTGAGAGTGGAGCTAGTGGTAAATCTGATTATACTGAAAACTTATTTGCAGTCTTTGAAATTAAACAATTGCATTGGTCTGCAAAGTTGGGGATGCTTTGTTACAGTTTCAGCACTGAAACATAACTATCTGTTTCAAATTCTTTGTGTTCTCCCTAGTAACCACAATTCCTTCTGTGCATCAGCTGGATAGATTCACAGTTCTAAGTTTTAGGACATTTGTTTTCTCCTTTGTATTCACACGGTCTGCGGGACAAGAATTTGCAAAGAAAATAACAGTTAGGAATTGCAGTTTAACTGTGGCTCTTCAAGATGTGAAGACCACACAGATTACGTAACACACTGGTAGTAACTAGGAGTCTGTCTCTGGCATTGGGGGATGGAGGGGACTGGTGAAGGTGGAGAGTGGACACTGTGTAGCCCTGGCTATGGGAATAACAGGTGTGGTAACTTGGTAGACTTAAAGTTCAAAGTGCAGCCATATAGATTCTGCTACTCAAAGTGAATGCAATTTCTTGTTGTGAGGATTCTTGTGTATCAAGAATGCCGAGTGGAGGTGCTTACCTTAGTCTTTGGCACACCAAATCCTCCCTGACAGGTACTGGTGGACCAGCAACCTCACAGGGCAGTACGCAAGACTGTTTGCATGGTTGGATAGTGCAATTGCTGTGTGCCAGCAACTAAGAGTTTTGGTGTTATTTTATAATATGTAGAATCACTTTACTATCATGGCACTGGGAACTCATCACAGCATTGATACCTGTCACTAATGGCCATTGAAATACTCGTACTGAAGTGACAGATGTGCTAATCAGACATGGTTCAGAAGGAGAACATGCAACTACCTAAGCAACACTTAGACATTGAAATAGACTGTGAAAAGGTGAAGCATGAATACTCAAAATGGTGAAGGCTAAAGCAAAAGATGCTGAAGTACTGGTGGTGCTGTGTCTGCAAAAAAAGTGACTTTTGTGCTTAAGCCTGTACAGCCATCTGCATGCTCACCAAACCTGATCCATCATGGTTATGATCCAGGCTCCTGTTTATCCATTTTTTTTTTCACCCACAATTGCATTTCACCAATGAAGGGGGGCAGGGGGATTTAAAACAAACAAACAAACAAACAAACAACCCCAACCCTTGCTACTCTATTTTCAAAATAAACTGTCCAATGATTAAGCTTAAAGGGATGATTTCCTTAATAATACCTACCTGCAATTTGTTAAAAAGATATGAATAATTAAGCTGACAATTAAATTTCACTTCTAGGCAAATTAAATGTTTTGTTTGAGCCAAAACATATATATTAGTTCCCATCTTTATGTTCCCGTGAGAAAAATGAGAGAAAATCATTTCAGGTTGGTCCAAAATTGATTTTTTCCACAATTTTTCAGGTCAGCCAATGAAGTGAAAAATCAATTCTTCACACAGCTTCAACTCAAGCCCTTCTTGAATATAGAATTATTACTTTCCTCATGAGCATTTTCCATGGCATTCCTCACCACATAAATTAATTTATCTTAATTTGGCATAGATTAATTAATTTATCTTCACAATACTTTTGTAAAAGAACTGGGATTGCTATTTTGATTTCACACAAGAGAAGTTGAGGTATAGTCAGATTAGAGAGCAAAAATCGCACTTTTGGGTGCTCCCCAAAACTACAATCTAATTTAGCAGAGTAGTTAGTTGTTGCATAAAATACGGAGCTCAGAGTATAAACTGTCTAAATGGTCGAAGTACACTTCCCACAGACATCAGCATCCTCTATGCTTCCATAGTGCCTTTGTGAACAAGATCGCAGGGTTTCACACTGGACACCAGAGGCAGGAATACAGTTAGTTGTTAGCTGTGAAAAATTTACTTTAAAGGACCATCACACAGGAACCATCACACAGGAACAAGTTCAGAAGTACAACAGAGTTAGAAATACTTAATAATAATAAAATGAAAGAACATATTTCCCTCTAACAGTAAAATGTTCATACAGTGTTGGATTCTACCATGTTCCAATAGAAAGTGAGGCTACAATACTCTACTACAGTACTCTGCTACAAGCCATCAAAAGCTGCTGCCAGAAATAAAAGACTACACAATGGGGAATATAGAATGAGATGATGCATCTTTAAATCTTGAAGACTACCATGATAAAGTTCAATAACATGTTTGAAAACCTATCTGCACCTAGACATGACCATGACATTCCACTGACTGTAATGCAGATTCAATGAAATGCCAAAAATGGCCTATATTGTTCATCTCCATTCACATTTTTTAAATAATGTCATGGCATATTACTTGAGATACAAAACAGCAACCCACTTAAAATCATATGGGCAAAAATCCTTTATATTTGTATCACACCATTAAAGTGAAACTAAACTTTGTGATTTGTCTGCCTGAACATCTTCCTTAAGTCTCATTACAGGACAAAGCAAAGCAATTTTCATTTCTGAGATGTGATTAAACTCACATTCATGTGCTGACTGAAGTTTATAATCTTTTATTGGGAAAAAATATAGACTTGAGAGCTAGCAGTCTAATGCTACAGCACGTCACTCTGTGAGACCATTAAATTTAATCCTTTCTTCAGACTCACTCCAGGGGTGATTTCAATTAAATTTGTTCAAAATTTATCAGTTTCCTGCATGTAGCCATAAATGATTCAAAGGCACTTACATATGCACTGAGCAGAATGTATTGAAGAGTACATATTATTGTTACAACTTTTCAGTTTTTTTGTAAATTTACCTGATAGGAGTTTCTGTTGTTCAAAACTCTTGTCCTCTGCATTAAATACTCTTGGTGTTCATTTGGAAATAAAATATATTTTTCTATGCAAATTTTCAAATATTCCTTAGCCATCAAAAGTTCCCTTTTCTTTGGCATGCTGGTACAGCTATTTCCTAGAGGAAACATAATGGCATTTAGCTTACTAATGACTTGGAAAGCCGTTTTCTGTCCACTGCTATGGAACATGACATTGTTGATTCTGACGTAGTTTTCAGGAGACATGATGGAGTCTGTGCATGGAATTCATCACCATTTCTTTATTTTCTCAATTATCATCATGGGAAGTGTGCTTTTACACTAAATGAATACATCAGTGGTGAGAAGACAAACAAGCAAAGTGGCATAAGCATCTCAGAGATAACATTAGATAAGAGGGTAAGCACTTAGTTCACAATAAATGTGTTTGCTCTTATCTATCTATAAGAACCTATTAAACATATTTGTGCCCTGAAGAATTTATCTGCAGGATCCCATTGGGCAGGGTCTTTGCTTCTAAATGTGTATCTATACCTGACAGTACTGCTTGTGTACTTACCTATATGCCTGTTTAGGGATGACAGCTTCATGTAGGGATAACTACTTGCAAATCTTTCAAAAAGCATGTTAAATCTACCTTTGGTTTGGTAGCTTCTCATGTCTGACAAATGGAAAAAGTAGAAAGGAAACTAAGTAATCATTATGTGCAATTTTCTGAGTAAATAGCTTCTGCAGACTATGTAAGTTAACTGTTTTAGCAGGAAGGGGAAAAGACCATCAAGTTGATAGAAAATACATATTCCTTCCAAAACATATTTGAGCATCTTTGGATGTAGCCAAGGGCTCTGTGGTTCACAAGCTGTAGGGATTAAACATTACATCGTACTTATCACCTGCTGGATTCTGCAACTCTTCCTCCTACAGAGCAGCACTTAGTCAATGGTTAACCAACCCACTTCAGTAAGACTGCTTATTAAATAAACTATCATTCAGACTGAGTAGGAGTGGCAGACCGGATTAGCATAGTAAGCATTTTGTTTGAATTACCTGCCGTAATTCAATCTTTTTATGCTTTTGTTCTGATTTCTTTTCATCATTATAAACTCAGGGAGAACACAGAGCCTTTCTTAAATTGTGCTGTATAGCTTTCTTTCAAATAAACTTAAACTGTATTTTAAAGATGACATCAGATGTCATCTTCTGCTTCATCACAAAATGCATGAGCCATAAACCACTATGCATGATCTGACTAGCTAAAGCTGTCTTCTTGGGGAACACCTTCTCTACTCCCTCCACCAGGGAGCAGGGCAGGATAGTAGCTTCAGATACTTAAGTGGTTCCTCCCTAATGCTGCCAGGACAGTCAGAGAAAATTAGCCTGCATTCATCTATCAATCTACCCTGAAAGTCACAGTCGCTCACAAAAAAAACTGAAAGGGCAGCATTAATAGAAACAATAAAAATTCAAGGTAGCATATACCAAGGGTAAGAAGTAGAAATTGCCTCTTTGGTCTGTTGTCTAGAAACTAGAACTTCTACGTTACTTAATTCACTGTATCATTTTACTTATTTCATGCAGTAATTCCTGCGGAAGACTAATGATGTTAGTCTATAGCTTTTAGTCTGCAGCAGATACAGCTACAGTTGTTTATTTTCATTAATTTGGTCTTGGCTGGCATTATAGAAAAAACACAGCTATACATAATTTGTTTGTACAGTGACTACTAGCACCAGGGAGTATTGGCCCATGACTTGAGCTTCTAAGAATGACAGTAATGAAGATGATTCCCAAAGGAAGGTCTGCTTGGCAACTTTCAGATCTAAGACAATAAATTTTTCTACCTTCTTTGGAGACAGAAACCATAGGGAAAATGGGTGGTGCAACTGCTGCACATTTTTTATATATAGCTGAGAAGTTTCCTGGAAAAAACCCAAAGAAATATTTCATGGCCTCATCATTACTTATGTAAAATAAGCTAGCGCATTAAATAAATGCTTTTTGGTCTTTACCTAAATCACTTTCTAAAACATCTGAAAATTAAACCTCATGATTTTTTTTACCTTTGTATTTTTTAATAGTTTGGATTAAAAGTGCCTTTAATATTTTTAAAGACTATTTTTTTTGAGTAGACACTCAAAATAAGGTATCATCTGAGGCAGCTATTAATTTGCTCATTTAGACTCTTTATCTATTAATTATGTCCCTAGTTTCACAATTTATGACAAAAATAGCTTGATAAAAAACAAGACTTCAGGACTTAAGTATTTAACCTGAAACTGGGAGGGAGCTTTGTCTGTGTAAAGTATGAAAATTCTGGCATCTTAACTTTTTAATAAAATAAATTAAAAAGTGAACATTAACAGTAGAAAGTAGTCTAAATATTTTACAGGAAAAAAGTGATTTCTAAGAACTTTTGGACAAGTGTTTCCTATTAACATTTGCAATAAAATTCTAGCCATTTTTAACTCACAAATTTCAAAGAAATGGAGCGTTTAAACCTATAAGAAGCAGAATTTTGTTTTCAGGTCATATTTGCAAAATGCATGAGATTTAAAGCCCCACAGTGTATTAACATCCAAGAGGTGCTTTGTGTTGTCACAAGATGTAAGACTTATATGAGAGCCTTGTGTTAACTCTCCTGTGCTTCTGTGCACTGAAGCTAAACAAATTAGGTATTTCACAGGATAGATTAGTAGAGCCCTTGATTTTAATACCTTAGTATATAAATGCTAATACTGGAACTCTTAAATAAGGTAAGCAGGAGGAGAAATAAATCTTAAGGGGAAAAACAGTTGTCTCTGCAACCCCACAGGCAAACCCCTCTGCAATTTCAATATGTTAATTTACCCTTTTTTTCTGATAAGTGAGGAAAGTAATTCAAATGCTTTAGCAAGAAAATAATTTAAGCTAATCAATCCAAGACAAAAAGTGAAGGGAAAATAAAAGAACCCAACTAACCCTATTTTATCCTGATGCATTTATATGGTTCCATAAATGTACCTGGGCCTTCATAAAGTATTGAGAATAGGTCCTTGCCTGGGACAGTTCACAGCTAATGATAACAGTTTACATACCCACTTACTATTGGACATGCTGAAACACATCCTGCCATAACATAACTCCATCTGTATCACTCCTCCTTTCTAACAGCCCACTTTAAAGAATCACGTTTTAAGGCTGGTGTAATGTATTGTATTAGGAGAACTTGCGCAGTTCACTACAGAGTGGTTATGCAAATGGTATTGAATATCTAGCATGAAATGAATACAATGATACAATGTGCTGAAGTACTGAAATCACATCAGTGATAATTTTCAGTTATATTTTATACATCTTTTTTCTTTCCCTGATATTTTTGTTAAAATTTTAAAAAGCAAATTTGAACTGAAAAAATTGAGAGCATATTCTAGTCATCGCTCTACTTCCTACAGAAGCCTGTACTGCAAAACCTGTCATAAGTGACACTGAAAATTTCTTTCCAAATGCAAACAATTATACTATTTGTTTTAAACATTTTTTTCCCAAGGGGAAAAGAAGAATTTTGATTAAATGAAATTTACTTAAATTTAATTTACTTACCTCATCTACTTATTTTCAAATCTCTAAATGTCACTATTTTTCCTCGAAGAGAAGGAAAGCATGTAACTCCCACTCTTAAGTTACCTCCATCTTAAATCTTCTGAAGGGCTCTTGACACATAACAGACACTTGTACTGCCCCCCTCTACTGAAAATCACAGGATGCTGAAGAGGACCTTTACTGCATGCAGCCTCACAAAATAATTACAACAAAGATGAGTGCAATAAAACAGTGCTTGATGCAGACACCAGAACACAGACCTTAAGTGTCTAGTCAGAGAAAAGTGTAAAATGTGACAAGCAAATTAAATATCTTTGTTACTGTACTTATTTTCCTCTTGGAAAGAAAAAGAATTTTTCTCATGCCTTTGCAGTCAGTCAACAAAATAACTTTAAACCACTTCCCTTTATCCCAGGTCTTCATAATAGGATTTAAATAAGAACTTAGTTAAATATGTAATTTGCTCATATATCAGAAATTATTAAGTATCTAGAGAAGTTGAGATATGGTAAAATAGGATAAGAGCCATAAGGCAGACAGCTGTAGGTTTTGCTGACAGGGAAACTATTGGATTGAATGGTGACAAACCAAAGGCTAGCCTTCTGGTTGAGCTGCTCGGACATTCTATAAATGATTTTTGCAAAAACATTGGTTTGTTACTGAAACAGCTGATGATACAAATTGATAAAACATTGTCTACACAAAGGACGATTTGTTTGTTAGTCTAGCACTTGTATTGATTGGTTCCCCTGCCTAGCAAATCCAGAAGATTGAAGAGTAACGGAAAAAGAATGAAATACAAATGCTCATAGGGCATGAACCTCAACCTTAGGGCCTAATAAGAATATGTGCTACAGACAAAGGAGCTATCAAGTCCTAAGCAAGTGACGAAGAAGACGACCAGCGCTTGTTTACCCATCACAGCATGACTCTGATCTACCAAAGTACTGTGGGGGGAAAAAAAAAGAGAAAAAGTAGATGTATTCTGGGACAGGTGGACACTATTATCTTTGTACACGACACTATGAAGAACTCATCTGAAATCCTTTTATCTATCCACACCATGCACATTCAGGAAAGCTGAATTCAAGCCAGAACACATAATGCACAATGATGTGGAGAATCAAACTTTATGTTGTAGCAGGAAACCAAGAGAGCTGAGGCCATTGTCCTAGCAAAGGAAGGGCTGAACAGACAAAGAAGTAGCTCAGAAGACTACTACCAAATAGTAGAAATTTAGGCAGGAAAAGACTGACAGAAAAAAAGATGACCAAAGGTAAGAACTCTCCATAAAAAAAAAAAAAAGTGGGCTGAAATTATTAGATGGTGCTTTGCAGGCAGAGAAGTGAGGTTCTGAAAAAGTCCTCCAATGGTAGAGAAGACATAAACAAACCCTGGCCATCTGTAAGACCTGCAGACTGTAACTGCTTACACTACTGTTTTAACCATGTCAGAAGAAAGCTTCTCCCTCTGTGATGTTAGGGATTGAAATGCAAATTTTTCTGCCTCAAAGTTTTAACTTGTATGACAAAAGCTATTAAAACTACCTGTATGAAAAATTAATGTCCTGCTTTTGCAAAAGTGCTTCTAATACAGACGTTTCCCACAGGAAAGTCCAGCTCCATGGCTGTACCATGGCATGGGGAACTTTTGGCCAAAGTTATGGCAGCATGTCACTACTCATATATGATGCTACAAGAAATTCAATCCCCATTCCAAAGAAATTAGACGTGTCTTTTTCTTGTCTCATCTGAACCTTCGGTGGCAGTAGGTCTCATAAATTTTACCTACCTTCAGTACTTGAGAAGGCTGAAAGTTTGACGACCCTGCTGAAATGAGAATGTGGAGATTTCAGGCATTCAAATTACAGTTCTGCAGAAGCACAGAGTTTTATAAAGAGCAACATACTTTTCCATCACCTTTGGCACGCAAAATACAACAGCAACTCTTAAAAAAAAATGTTAGTGAAATCCATATAAAGGCTTAACAGTTTCATTATAAGAACAATTTTAGAGTATGGGAGGTCAAAAATAAGATGTAAGTTGAGTCCAAAAATTTTTTCAGTCTCACAGGTGATCAGTGAGAGTTGAGAAGTCTTCATACTCCATTGAAGATGCATCTGACATTACTATGTTTTTGGTGATGTCAAACATAGGCCACTCTGGTTTGTTTTTCCTGTCAGTTCATGCACAGGAACCAGACAATTTAACCAGTCAGGCGACAAGCTTGGCAAATGAAGAACCCAGACACCAGTTTATAGATTTTACTTTTCCAGCAGTGGCATCTGAGTCTGGTTGGCCTTTGACCAATTTTTATTGCAGACATTGTCAAGCTGCTATGTAGCTAGTCTGTTACAGGGCTACCTTGTCCTTCTGGAACAAGTTCCTTCAAAGCCATTTCTAATTTTGAAGATTTCATATACTTTTAAAATATGATTAATGTTATGCAACATGTGTAGCTACTGTTTTGTTCATTAGAGAAAAATGGGAATCATTGCATACAAACTAGATATCATAAAATGCAGTCATTAAAAGAATAGATTATTAATGCTCAGGCGAAAATAAGACGTTTGATGTCTTGTATCACACCAACTTCTGCCTATCCAATGTAATCTATTGGTTTTGGTGTTCACTTAATAGATTTGAGGTAAGAAAACAAAAAAATAAATGTATGCATGAAGTAGTGAGCTTTCCTTCCATGAATCAGTCCTTTGCCTCCTCTCTGCCTTGTATAAGTCAGTAAGTTTTGTACATCTGTTATTGTTCCACTCACACAGACACTATCTTGACGTAATATTTCTGCAAGCTGAAAAGTAACTCCTCCAGCTCTCCAATTCATGAATAAAACCTTTATTACTTCTTGAGCCAACAGGAGAAATAAAGACACTTGAAGGGAGGGCCTGACTACAGACTTTATATGACTGCATGAAATTCCCAAGTAAGTCTAAGTATGGCTAGGACTCAGTCTCCTGGATAGACCATTGGTCCCCCTGAGACTGAATGTTACTGTGAGCCCAAAGAGGATGCTGAAGCATTGGTGGCACTGCCTGACTGACAAAAGCTGATCAAATAAGGTAATTATGTGCCTGGTACCACATGTGTTATGCTTCCTAACGTGCTGGAGGAGGGGCTCACAAAATGTCCAGCCTCTAATCAGTGATATGGCTACATCCAGCTGTGTAATATTAAAGACAGCCTTGAATGCTTTCACCAGCTTACAGTTACTACCACAGAGCTGGTTTTGTGGGGTTTTTTTACAAGGTAAAGACCTTGGCACATGATTTCTACTAGTTACAGCAGCAACACTGAGGTAAGCACATCTCTATCCATATAGAAATTGCTATCATGTCATATAGACTTTAAAACAAATTTACTTTAAAAAATTTTCTCCTATGTATTTGGATGTAAATAAATTAATAATCCTTTCTTCCTTTCTGAACTGTAATTATCTTTAAAAATATTTGTTTTTATTAAAATATAATCTTCTAAATCACATTCCTTTTTTCTGTTCTTATGATATTTACTTAGGCCCATGCTTTCATCAGAACCTAATCTGTCATATTTCAGCTGGTTTTGCTTGTCGTTCAGACTTCTCCATTGTCCTGCCAGCATTTAGAAGAACTGAAATAAAACATCATTGATAATATTTTTCATGCTAAATCATTCATTTTAAATATTTGTGGCAGTATACACATTAATTCTATGTCTAATTGTCATACAGATTATAAAATTGCTTCGGCAAACCAAAGATTATGTGGTCTACATTGACTGCTATATCCAAGTGTCTGAGAACTCAGCTGAACCGTTCTTAGTTTTCAAACGAAAGAGAATGCAATTGTTTTCTTTTTCATTTGCTTCATCTAAAACTTACCACTGTGTGTTTTTAAATATATGGGAAGTAACAAGGTGAGGAGCTTTACCAGCCCAACAACTCTAAGTCATTCTATCACTGTTGGGAATGCTGTTTTAACTCTCCATGGCCTTTATATTTTTTTGCAGGCATTAGCAAATTGAACTTTGTAATGTATCAGGGATGTCATTATTTTACAAAAGAGGAAAATGAAGCACAGTTAAGTTAAACAACTTATTTGAGTTCAAGCAACTTTCCATCAGGATCCTGAATATAGTTTCACACCAGTACTGTGCTTTGACTAGAAGACATTTTCCCTCACAGTGATGAATGAAAGTGAACAGTGAAGAAGATGGATGACAAATGCTTGTTTCATAGTTAAAAAGTATACAACTAGAAATTATCTGTTCTGAACAGAAATATTCAAAAAATGCACTACCTCAAATATGAATCGTTCAGTTGCACACTCTAAGAGCTCTTAAGCGTAGTGTAGGTCTCCCAAACTGTGTTGGACACCAGGCATCCTGCCCTACTTGGCACCTTACAACATAATCCAGAGTAACATCAGATGAGTGAGATGAAACAATTTGATTTTAACTTCTGTTATCTACCCAAACTGCCATAGAAAGATCAACACATTGTAAATCATCTTATAAAAGCCAATGAGACAAATACTCAAATGCAACAAATATATTTGTTTGTACTTTGCCATGGAAACATATACATGTTCATAATTCCCATTTCCTAATGGTATGTGATTGGTAGGAGACAAAATCAAAAGTGGTTGAAGATACTGGTCTCATCCACACTGGTGAATTTCAGCCATGTGCAAGCCTAGTTCTGCTGGCTGGAAAGAGACTCAAGGCCACAACGTAGCATAGTGCCTGCACACGTAAGGCCACTGTGATGATTGCAAAGACAGGATTAGCTATTTGTGCAAAATTGGTGCTTGTGCTATGTTTTCTCCAGATTTCCCTAAAATTGTGCTTTGATCATCAAGTGCAGCTCTTGGATAGCTTGCTGAAACACTGACACTTCACAATTACATGTGCAATCCCCCAACTCCAACAGCTTCTCACAGAAATGCAGAACCAGACTTACTTTATTGCAAGTAGTCTGGTTTTGTTAGTAGTTTGGGGTTGGGTTTTTTTGTCTAAAACCCGATCTCTGCTTTGAAAAAGGTACTCATAAAAAGAGTTTATCATGCTCAGCCTGATACTCTCCAGAAGCCCTTGGAGTGCTGCTATGCACTAGGACTGATTTGTGTCACACAGAATTGCAATGAAGCAGGTGCCCGTGTGGCATGTTCACATGAGAAGTCTACCTGTGTGAACGATTCCCTAAGACTGCCACCAGTCCTTTGCGCTTGCCATGAGGCAGAGAGGTTCCCTGACCCAAACTTTTCTCAGAGACATATTTTCTCCCTCCATCTAGCTTTCTGTTTCCTTCTTTCTTCTTCCTCTGTGTTCGGTTCTGATGGACAAAAGAAAAAACATATTTCCAGGCAACTTGCTATATTTACAATCAAGTGACATGGCAGCCAGACCATTACTTATCAACTCTCCATTAAACTTTAATAGATTAATCATCAATTATTGAGGAATTAATGTTCAGATCCAGCTGTGCTGTCCCAGTTTGGTTCACAAGTGCCAACAAAGATACTTTATGGCCTATGCTGTTGAGCATTCAGATTCTCAATCCCCTCTTACTCTCACATCTCAGCTTTCTGAAGCAGAAAAAAGAGATTTTTTTTTTTAAAGGGAGTATGCAGACAGAATGAGAGAAGCAGAGATATGAGCTGAAGAATAATTTTCCAGTGCTTGGGAATATTCTGATACTTGAATTTTGTGAATAAACGTCTTCACTTAGAAGCTAAAAAAACCCGCCATTTGAAGAGCAGCTTTTTAAACTAGGTATATAACACTAATCTGAAACGTATTATCCACAGATCCCATAACATGAACAAATGCATATCTGCCTCACAGTGACAACAAAAAGTGACAGTGACTTATTAGTATACAATAAAAGTAAAACTACCATTCTAAACACAGCTGAGCTTTGGATCTAAAACCAAACCAACTGTTATAATAGTTGATACACATTTTTAAAAGCCCCTGAAACACAAGGAGGGGTGCTATTAAGAGTAGCAGATGATTTAGAATGGACTGATAATTTCCCCATTAGGAACGAAAACTGAAATTCTGGACTGTATATATATCTTGTCAGCTATAAGTACTGAAGCACAGGTCAAGAGATAATGAGACTTAAACTAAAGGAACTGGTACTTACACATACTTTACTTTGAAGATCACTGTACATATGCCATAAAGACAGGCTCTGTCAAGCAATCTTTCCCTTCCCCTACCTCTGCCAATATCAGTCTACCTGTCAATCCACTTACCTATTAGTATGCTCTTCAAGGTTGAAAAGAAATACCAAAGCAGTGTTTCTCAGTCAGTCTTCATTGCCACAAGGAATAAACAATGAACAGAGAAACTTCGTCACTAGTTCATTATAGTTACTTGTAAACAATTTAGAAACGTAAGCAGACTTTGGGAGTAGGCAGGTAATTACTGAGATAAAAATTATATAAATCAGGGTGCTGAAACTGTCATCTCCAAATCCTACAGGGGAAAGTGAAAACGTATATTGAGATATAAGGAAGGGAGCCAACGTGAAATGATAAGTGTATTACCAAGTCATTTTGTTAGCTGATTGCTTGTTTTGATGAGGACAGCCTGGGAGATATCAGATGGAAATAATTTTGACTTTGACTTTGACTCTTACAGAAGATTCAAGTACATGGAAGAGGAGATTGGAAAATAAAACTTCAGTGCTGTAAATATAGGCCCCACATGCATTGACTGTGGCTGGCATGTGAGGTTCTAAGCATGATTTATATTCATTATCATTAGGAAAACACCGGCCATGGAAATAAAACGTCTTTACCAAGAGTCCTCTAAAATCATCATTGTTGGTATATCCAGCAGTTTGCTTTAGTCTGTAGTGGTAACCATCACGGCCACATGAGAGGTTATTTAGCAAAAATCTACTGTCCTCCTGAAATGACAGGTTACCATTGTGTCCAGACTCCATGAGCTGCATGCATTGCTCTCACAGATCCACTTGCACAGACTACATGTGCCAATATATTCTTGTTAGGAGAAGAGTTTGACATGCTGCAGCTGCAAACTGCAGGTCTACCTCCCTGGGCACAGGGGAATATTTTGTCAAAGTGGGTTAATAATGGGTACACAATTACTTAATTATGGGTGGGATTGTTAGTTTGTTCTGTTTACCATTTGGACAGAAGATGGCTCCACCAAGACCATTAGCAAAAACATTGGGATGGTGTCAGGGGGTGGTGAATAATTCGCTAGCGCTGCAAATAATGTTCTGATAAATAATGGATTGCTGGATTCCTTGGAGGCGAAGAGATGATGTGGAGCCAAGGGCTTAAATCTGAGAGGAGTCTGGTAACCACATGGACTTGGACTGTAGTAAATAAACTCTTCCGTTCTTCTTACCTTAGAGCTTGCCTTTTGAGAATGGTGATTTCAAGTGTCTGGCTGACATTAGGGCATACCTCTCCTTCAGGTATGGTGATATGTAAAATCAGGTATTACACAACTCTTGTTCTGCTCCCGACTACAACTTCCAGAAGACATAAGATTTCAGGGTGCTTTTATACTAGGATTCACACGCTGTCTTACTAGTGACTAATACAATGCACTAGTGTGGAGGACTGGTTGGCATACCAGTGACTACCACTAGCCAGTGGGGCTTGGGCACATTCACCGTCTGTGCATGCAGTAAATCATGAGTGCACTTGTTACAACATCCTCAACAACACCGGTCCCTTTAAACTAGAACACCCTGGAAGATCACGGGTGGACTTTGCTTACGGCACAATCCTCTGATAGATATTATGAGGGAAAATGGGTAATGTTTCCTTCTGTTCATTTGGCAGTGTATTAGAAGACTAATACAATCTGTATTAACTCCAGTAGGAAACGAATGTATAAAAGGACATACATTAAGGCTACCTAGCTGGTTTGTATTTCTGACTGTCCTGATGATTTGAACAGTTACTTTAAAGTGAGTAGAAAAGCATACTGGTCAAAAGAAACTTTGCACGTGTATTAAAATAACTTTACTAACATTTAATAGAGATGGTGTCTCTTCCCATTTCCTCACTGCTGACAGAAAGAGAAAATAGAGCTGAACAGTCTTTTAGGGTGAAGAAGACAAAGGGAAGTTTTGTGAATGTTGCAATTTTTTTTTTTTTTAGTTTTGGAAAAATTCTTTTTTTTCTCTTTCTTTCATACATTCACACACACGTGACAACAATGCATCTGACTAGAAATCATTTGATACATGTATTTGACATAAATTTGCTAGCAAGCCAAATACACAAGACAGTATAAGTCTGTAGCTATACCACCTTGGGCTTTGATCTTGTCAGATCTCATAAACTAAGCAAGATTGGTCCTGCTGTGTAATTGGGATGGAAGACCTCCAAGGAAAACCCAGCTGTTGTAGGAAGTGGTGTTGGTCACTCAGTAGGTGGTATTCTTCATTCTGGCTCTGTACTGCATCAATGCCATACTAAGATGCTGCTGGAGGTATTATCTATGCACGATACATAAATCTAAGATGCTGACCAAGTGGGCTAATTAGGTATCCCCTGGCACATTTCATAAGAGCTAAAATTGTTAACTGCAGCATCCTGGACAAAGTCCAAACTGAGTAAATACATAATGCCAACTTAAATATTCTCTACAGTTGCAACTAAATAAAGTATTTAAATACTTTTAATTCACTGTGTACTGTTTTGTATCATTTATGTACATTGTTAAACAACTGCCACATTTTACTCTAGAGGTGATGACATTTCACTGTTGGTTGAACTAATTCCTGCATGGCCTATAAAACACAGTCACAGTGAAAAACATCTTGTACAAGTAAATATTTATACAGAGCATTTTTGATGTTATACAGCTTGTTTCTCAGAATATATCATATGCTTTAGTTAGCCTAAGCTCTTTTTGTGAACAAAAATTAAAATTAAAGGGATTGACTTATATTTTCATCTCCTTACTAATTCATCACTTAAGTAAAATTTATCATCACTGTATAAATTTGGGCAGATGGAGAGTATTTTCCTTTACAGTGAACTAAAATTAAAATCAAACCAAAACAAAGCTTTCTAGGTCCTCAGAGCTGCAAATATCTTAAGATGAGACAGTACTGTGCAAAAGTTTGTACTGAGTATTCTTCAGCCTATATGACTCTATTCCACACTGGTACAGAATTCACTGAGGCATTAAATAAATTGCATTATTAAAATCTCAATGTTATGTGACATAATTATGATGAAGTTTGGAGTACTATCCTGAATTTTTATTGCTCTAAGATTTGCAAAGTTAAAATTAAAACTCCATACTCAGCTTTGGATTTTAGAACTCTGATAGCACTGTAGGTAAAACATCAGCAAGAAGCAAGATTAATGTCAATGTAATTTTCTCAGAAGAAAGAACCTTTGCTGTTAACATTCCAATTTAATTATTTAACTGTCATTTTTAAAAAATTAACACATGATATAAAAAGCTATACATTGGATTACATTTGTATAATTTTGCCAAGACTGAAACCATGCAATTCAACACAATTTTATTTGGCAATACTCATGTGAAAGGAAGAGTGTATTTAAATGTTCATTTTAATGACATCTTGTTTGAACATGTCATAATAATTAAAGATATAATAACTTTATCAGCAAAATTAGCTGTCAGATCATTATTTTATTGCTGATCCTAGAATATGATGAAAAAACTCTGTAGAATATTTTTTGAGGGAAAGGGGAATGCTGAAAAAATGTCAGTGATTCTTAATCATGTTGATATCACAGATATTTTGGAGAAATGTGGGCCATCAAAAGAAAAGAAGCGATTCCT
This sequence comes from Pelecanus crispus, assembly GCF_030463565.1. Classification (NCBI taxonomy): domain Eukaryota; kingdom Metazoa; phylum Chordata; class Aves; order Pelecaniformes; family Pelecanidae; genus Pelecanus; species Pelecanus crispus. Next base: position 103,958,046 of record NC_134644.1, read on the forward strand.
GTGCTATTCTATAAACTGATACATTCTGGATGTTCTTGAAGGAAATATTGCTCACTTGGGTGGACCAAGATTCACACACAAAAGGGAGTCTTTCACAAGGTAAATAGGGGTTTTGATTGCAAAGTAATTTGGAAACTACAGATTCTTAAAATGAGTTTTATTAACTAAATGCAGAGTCTAATGCTGATGGATTTATTCTTTTTCTTTCATGTACTTTCAGGAGAAAAAAAAATCCAAGTATTTCTTTCTTTACTGTGGAAGGACTTAAATAGGTTGGAAGTGGACTACAGCCTCCATATACATATACATACAAAAACTAACCCACACATTGGTCTTTCTTCCCACTCCCATCCCTCTTGGCTGCCGTCCAGAAGAGTGGAAATAAGTGTTTAACTCATTTCAAAATATAAGATTGATTTGAACCTGAATACCCCACCAAACAAGGGAAAGTTTCAATTACAAACGTTGAACAAAAGATTAAGTGAATACCCCTTTCCAGCTATTTCATAAAATAAAATAAAATAAAATAAAATAAAATAAAATAAAATAAAATAAAATAAAATAAAATAAAATAAAATCCATCTTTTTTGTCATTATTTTTACCTAGCCTCAATTCTTCTTTTAAAATCAGAGGAAACAATATTTAGTTCCAGAAAGAGAGTTTAGATAAAAGTGGATAATTTGCCTATTATTTGTTAATTAATATACTATTTAAACATGGGCTGAGGCAGGTGGATTCAAACATTAAACACTGTTGTGGGAGATGGGGAAGAAAAGGGGAAACCCGAAGTTGAGAAATTTAAATTTAGACCTCAAATAAGCATGAATTACTCCTCCTGATGTTAGCGGATGTTTTAAAATGGAGGTGGCCACAGATTTCAGATGCCTAAAGGTAAAGTTCTAAATCCACATTTAGGCACCTAAGTAATACTGGCTTGATTTCAAAATATATGTAGAACAGTAGCTCCCACTGTTTTTGAGATAACTCTTCTGTCACTTTATTTTTATTAAGTTATCTCAATGCAGAGTTGGAAGCTTGGATATATGAGCCTGAAAGTTATGGACATTATTATTTAATTTGGCTTTTGCCAGAAGTATAGTGATACTTTTAAATGTGTGGCCAAAAAATTATATTTAAGGTCCTTTCCCAATTATCATGCACACATGGTGAAGACAGACACAACAGAGAGATTTCTCTTGCCAGTGGTAAAATAAAAGAGAGGGCTTGGCAGAAGCCAGATGTTGATGAGGTCTCAGGGACACAGGTGCCTTGTCCTTTTGAAAGAGAAATAATTCAGGTGCTTAAATAAGAGTTCTAGAGAGCAACTGTGGGCACTTAAAATAAGATCAAGAAGTTGTTTCTTGGTTAGTCAGTAAGGGTGTGTCTTACCTTGTTTTTATTGACCTGAGTGACATGTTCATTGAGAAAGTTTAAAAAAAAAAAAAAGTAGACAGCAATGCTTCCACTCATTTCCCCAAAACTCTGGGTTTGTAGTAATAGAATCATAGAATCATAGAATCGTTTAGGTTGGAAAAGACCTTTAAGATCATCCAGTCCAACCATTAACCTAACATTACCAAGTCCACCCTAAACCAATTAAGGGTAGACTAGACTAAACCATGTCCCAAAGTGCCACGTCTACAAGTTTTTTGAACACTTCCAGGGATGGTGACTCCACCACCTCTCTGGGCAGCCTGTTCCAATGCTTGACTACTCTTTCCATGAAGAAATTTTTCCTAATATCCAATCTAAACCTCCCCTGGTGCAACTTGAGGCCATTTCCTCTCGTCCTATTGCTTATTACTCGGGAGAAGAGACCAACCACCTCGCTACAACCTCCTTTCAGGTAGTTGTAAAGAGTGATAAGGTCTCCCCTCAGCCTCCACTTCTCCAGGCTAAACAACCCCAGTTCCCTCAGCCACTCCTCATAAGGCCTGTGCTCTAGACCCTTCACCAGCTTTGTTGCCCTTCTCTGGACATGCTACAGCACCTCAATGTCTTTCCTGTAGTGAGGGGCCCAAAACTGGACACAGTATTCCAGGTGCGGCCTCACCAGTGCCGAGTACATGGGAACAATCACCTCCCTGCTCCTGCTGGCCACACCATTCCTGATACAGGCCAGGATGCTGTTGGCCTTCTTGGCTGCCTGGGCACACTGCTGGCTCATGTTCAGCCGGCTGTCAACCAACACCCCCAGGTCCTTTTCCAGCCAGGCAGCTTTCCAGCCACTCTTCCCCAAGCCTGTAGCGCTGCATGGGGTAGTTGTGACTGAAGTGTAGGACCCGGCACTTGGCCTTGTTAAACCTCATACAGTCGGCCTCGGGCCATCAATCCAGCCTGTCCAGGTCCCTCTGCAGGGCCACCCTACCCTCGAGCAGATTGACACTCCCACCCAATTTGGTGTCATCTGCAAACTTAATGAGGGTGCACTCAATCCCCTCATCTAGATAGCTGATTAAGATATTAAACAAGACTGGCCCTAAAACTGAGACCTGGGGAACACCGCTTGTGACCAGTCACCAGCTGGACTTAACTCCATTCACCACAGCTCTCTGGGCTCGGCCACCCAACCAGCTTTTTACCCAGTGAAGAGTATGCCCGTCCAGGCCATGAGCTGCCACCTTCCCAAGGAGAATGCTGTGGGAGATGGCGTCAAATGCTTTACTGAAATCCATGTAGGTGGCATCCACAGCCTTTGCTTCATCCATTAGGCGGGTCACCAGGTCATAGAAGAAGATCAGGTTGGTCAAGCAGGACCTGCCTTTCATGAACCCATGCTGGCTGGTCCTGATCCCCTGGTTGATCTGCACTTGCCTATTGAGTTCACTCAATATGAACTGCTCCATAATCTTTCCCAGCATGGGGGTCAGGCTGACAGGCCTGTAGTTCCCCGGGTCCTCCTTCTGGCCTTTCTTGTAGATGGGCGTCACATTGGCAAGCCTCCAGTCATCAGCGACCTAATGTTCCAAAAACTTTCAATGGGAAGAAACAAATGCATAGCAGGAGATGGTTTGGTGAGAGCATTTGAGGATTTGCTTATAAAATTATGTCAAGTAGGTTAAAAAGAGGAATGGATTAAAATAGCCTATTTCCTATCTCTACATATGTTATATTGAACTACATAAATATAAAAACTTGCCTTTTCCACATTTGATGTAATTTTCCTTCATGCAGAAATTTTAAAAGCTTAGGCTTAAGCATGCTAATGAAAAATATTTTATTGATTTTAGTGGTAAAAAGATAAGACCCTTATACAATTATTTCAGTAACTATCTCTTGCTTTCATGAATGTCTTCATTTGTACTTTAAGTAGGACTTTGTACTACAGCCATAGAAACATGTACTGAAAACAGTGGGACATGTTTAGGTGCTGCAACTCTGCATTGTTTGGTGAATCTGTAGTGAAAGGGAGTTACAGTGATTTACATCAGTTTAAAATCTTATCTTTTGCCTGATTTTACATATATATACACAAAAAAATCCATCCATCCATATGAATAAGACAGAACCAAAATTTATCAACAAATTTACATTCAATGATCCAAAAAAGGGAAAGAAGGAAAGAGATTACACACTCCAGCAGACTTTAAACAACTATGCTAAATTTTCAGGGCTCTGAAAAAAGAAGTCTATAAATTAAAATCAAACTTCCTTTTAAAGGTAATTCATGTGCCCTCAGGTCCACACTATCCTAAGTTGGATTAGTAGCATGAGCAGACTCATGTTCTTTCATTTTAAATAAGTATGAAGTCAAGAGTTTAAGGGTTAACCCAAAGACATGTGTTCCACATGATACAGAGAAGAGGCGGAATAGGAAATTGGCAACACAGAGAACAACAAAGCCTTAAATTCAGTGTTGTGTTTAGAAGACAAATAATAGCATAACAGGATAGTAGCAGGAAAGAAGCTCTTATACAACTCAAAACCAAAAGTTTTAAAGGACTTGACAGCTGCTTCAGTTGCAGTAAATTCTGGTACAAAACTATACCTGTACAGGTTGATTCCAGAATGATTTTGTTTTAAAGATCACTACGATGTTCATATACAGCTAATGTAGACACCCTTTGCAAATCTAGCAGTATTCAACTTTCATGTCTACAGAAAATGCACACTCCATTTGCAAAACTCTGATGAGCAACCAAATAGGTGTTTTTCCTAAGTCTGGATAGATTTTCTGTGCTTAATTCTGTAATTATTTGATTTGTAGCATTTTATATCAACCCCCAACTAAGCTTAGGACCGAACTATTTTATTAGAAACCAGAAATACTTATATAAGATGAATCTTGCAAATAATGAATTCAACAGATACATATTTGCTTTAATTGACCACAGACTGAGGTCGCAGATTGTTTGAGATGGAAATGTACCTCTGTGGGCTTATTCTTGTTTCCTCATGCATGATGCCCAAGATGCTGCACACAGTCTAATGCTGGTATTTCCCTAAGACACTACTGTTGAAGACTTAACTTCAAATCACTTGCAGTAAATTGTCAGTAAACAGAACAAAAATGTTTTGATGTTTATGAAAAGCTATCCTGAACTCTCTGAAGTTATGTTTTTTTCCAGATTGCTTTAGAAGTACTTCAAATAGATCCTTTCTTGTGGGATTTGATTCTTTGAATTCCACCTCCAGACACAAACCAGAAGTGAAGAAGATGTTTTAGAGCTTTAAAAATCATATAACTCAGAAGCAGTTCTAGAATCAATGCTCCCAGAGAGAAGGGAGTTATGTTTTCCAAACTGATTTTTTTCACTCTAGTTTCATTCTGTCTTCCTGCCTTAATGCCAATACGGAGGCAGTAATTTTTCCCCTTTCACACAAAGTTCTGAAAGAAATGGATTTCAGCATTTTAGGGCTGACCCGACTATTGGGGCACAGTCATTGGCTGAGTTGTTCTCAGCTGGAAGATTGGCAGTTATATACAGTTAAACGCTGGCTCATTTCCTTATTTTATTGGGTTTGTGTATGCTGTGTGGGCCCCCACTAAATTATACACTGCCTGTTTGTTGTGTATTGATTTTTTTGTTAAAGCACTCAGGAGGTTGCATGACTTCATTTCTACAGAGAAATGTTTCATGAAATCTTAATCTACATGAAAGTAGCTGCTATGTTGTCAAAAAAAAGAACTCACGTTTAAATTCTCACTATTCCAATTGAAATTACATTTTGGTTTTCTTTTCTAACTTTTTAGTGTTCATTTTTTCTTTAATTCTTATGTTTGAAAATATATCAGTAAAGAGCAACCTCACTGAGAAATCATTCAGTATTTTAATGTAAACTATGAACTGCTTGAAAATGCTCTGCCATTGTAAAGTCTCCATTCTTGAGCTGGATGAAGAGTTTACAAAGACATTGCATTTCACTGAAGTTGTTCACTCATTCAACACAGATTTCCATCCAGCACGCAACATAAAAGTCTGTCTACTAACAGCAATTAATTAGCCTTCCCACTCACTCTTTTGACATTCACATTTCAACAATTATTTTTTATTTAAATATCAGACAGCGCTTAAGAGCCAGCTATTCAGAGGAGAACATTGTTCTTTCCTGTAGTCTTCTACGATGATGAAAACTATTCTTTATGCAAGTCATGAAGATATCCCCCAGTGGTGGATGCATTACTAAAAAGTGTGCAAAATATATTTTTGTTTTCCTCTTCAAAGCTGTGAAAATACAGGCCTCAATCAACATAGAATGATGGTGATGGGAAGGACTGGTAGCCTCTCTATTCCCTTATTGTAGTTTACAGTGAGAGATAAACTTAGGATACTCCATATGGGAGTTCAAGTCCCCCATGAGAAAAATGGATTCTGAGTCCTGATCTCCTACAACTCCTTTCACAAAAATATTGCACAACAGGAACTTCCTCTCCTTTCTGAGAAAGAACTGGTTAGGTACCTTGCTGGAGATGACCACATCTCTCTGCAAGGATCAGCAAAAGACAGAAACTTCACTCCATGCTCCCACTCCATACTCCAAGTATGTTAGATACTTGACACCAGAGAGGACAACTCAAACGATACTGCTCACATCGACCCTGAGTCGAGGGGATGCTAACACCTTTGGAGGTGTTCCCTGAATGGCAACAGCTGAGAGGGACAAAGCTCTACAGCCAATACTCCCTCAGCATACAGGAATCACTACCTTGCCCATGTTGACCTCCCCAGGAGCTCCTGGACCAAAGGGTGATGGCCACAGAGTAGCTGGGCGCTCTTCATCACCCTACAGGATGCAGGCACAGACCATGCATGATATGAAGGAAATGCAGCCTATGTTGTGCTGCGGATGAGGCAGGAGGAAGCAAAGAGAGTGGTGGAAATGCAGAACAACAAATACGGTCTGAAAAGATATTCAGATACATGAAGGTATGTGGCAGGTTTGGCAGTAGGACAAGGGATGTCCTACCAGTCATAGTAACAGCAGATCACAGCACAGAGCCATGACATGCTTTTTCTTCTCCCGGTCCCCAAGTCAACTCTCAAGTACATTTTGCTGAGGGGTCTCTAGCTGAGAGTTGGGCTTGTCTAACACTTCAGTCCCTGTTTACCTCTTTGAAGTTAAGAGTGACCGACCTACTGGGCCAGCCCTAACACCTCCAATTTGTGGGAGTAGCATTAAAAAAAATTTGCAGAATTTTGATTAAATTCATTATGAAACCAAATCTCCAGGTGTCAGGAATTCCCCACAGAACAAAACCTCCATTTTCCATCCCAGTCCAGTGAATTAATAGTTCCTATAGTTTATTAAGTATATAAAGAAAATAAGCTCTTCAAAAGTGTGGTGGTGTTTATTTTATTTCACTAACAACCTTAATTCTACCTCACATTCATGTTAAACTCCACCTAATAATTCAGAAATGCTCAAGCACTGTCGCATGCATTTCTAATATGAAGTAACAGACTTCTGCTCTTGACTTTCCTGTTTTTACTTTCTGTTTTAAACCAAAATGAATATCCAGATTTTTACATTTTTCAGTCTTTGATTGCATACATGTATTTAATCTTGGAATAGAACATAAAAATTTCCTTTCTTGGGGACCACAGTTGATGTGTCTAGTACCTTGATTTACAAGGTACTGATGGATTCTGATTGCCAAAATGTGATATAATGTTAAATATATGCACAGACAGTGGTCTTATTGTTCAGTTTTTGAGATACTGATGGATGCATGGAATTAGAACTTGCCCTTTGGAGTTATGCATAATATTGCAGCCATTATGTAACCTGCTTTGTAAACAGAGAAAAAAACATTAGATTTAAGTTAAATAGTCATTTAAATGTGTATAAATGAAACAGTAACAAAGCCATCAAAAAAGAAACAGAGTAGTTTTAGAAGAATATTGTTCACCAGTCTGTCAAGACATAAGAGGAAAAAGGAAAACTGTGCAGATGTGAGGGATGAGAAGTTATGTAACTGGGAAGGAAATGAGGAGAGAGGAAAAAATGGTAATATTGTGCAATCTGAATATATATAACAAAATATTAAACTGCTAGTAGCACTTTAAATGGAGGGCCTTAAATGCTGATTTATATATATAATTACTGAGCTTCCATAGGATCTTTTTTATGTTAATTGAATTTCCATTGATTATTAAAAGCCTGTTTGTGTAAGGTGAGCAACTACATAGATGTTGTATTTCTATTACATAGTTGTTAAACCTCAGTAAATACCTTTTTAGGAATGATTTGGTGTTTAATTAGCATACAATAGCTCTCCTCTTAAAACTAAATTAAATCCCTATTTGAGGCACTTAATTTAAAGTGTTAACCAAACGTGCATACCTGCAAGGTGGTAATTTCAGATTTGTGGTAGCAGTCAAGGTCTAGTAATTCTGCAGTGTTGAAGGTTAGAAAGTCTGAACTCAGTTCTCAGCTAGGTGATTTTTAACCTAATTTGCCATGTACTTACAAACACAACACAAAATGTGATCATGCTGCTGTTATTTTTCATTCTTTAACTAATTTTGAAATATAATCACTGAAGGAATCAGTAAAATAACACAAAAATAGTTAGGTATTATTGGTTTTGCTGCTGTTATAATTTTAATTTGTTTGTGAATATTTAGCCAAAACTAGTGTTAGCTGAGGTTTCATTTACTGTTTGGACAACTTCTTCATCTCAAGAAAATGAAAACTTCTTCAGTATGCCCAATGGGATTGTCCTCATATACTAAGCTTCCTTCTTTACCTTACAATATGCACAAAGAGTGCAACAGGTCTGTTGCTATTTTGCAGACTAGGAAGTGTTAGAAGTAAGAGCTAGAGATGATCAGCACAATACCACTATGCACTTGAACTCAGAGCACATCAATCTATTGCTAACATTGTCATTAAACTTATTGTATAAGCTTTGATCAAAGCAAGTATTCAGGTGCAGATCCAAAGCCAAAAAGAAAAGGCTGAAGCCTCAAGGAGGTAGGGCCGAGAGAAACCCAAGACCACCCCACAGTGCTATTGCAGATGACTGGGTTTCTAAGCATGGTGTCCTATGCAGCCAGCAGACTGCCTGCCAAAAGGGACAAAACTGGCCAGAACAGCATGCCTAGACCTAACCAGTAAGCAACCACATCAGCAGGGAAAAGCCCCTACCCAAGCTTGCAAGAGGTGACCCTGTAGCCCCTGGATCCCCCTCCTGCAGGAAACGTTCTGTGCCAAAGAAGCAGGTGACATCGGCACTATCACACCCTTAGCAGCTCCTCCCAGGCCTCCATGTGGAGTACAGCTGAGCTATTTTCACAGAGAACTGTAGATTTTTGGAAGTTTTGTTTTTACTCTAATGCAGAAGAGTGAGAAAACAGTGAGATTTTTAGGAGACAGAACTTTCATTTCCTAGTAAGTTCCATTCATATGTGACAAAATATGCCCCATTTTGTTGAACAAACACATTAGATAGTCAATCAACAAACAATCCCAAAATGACTACCTAGAGCTTCCACATAACATAAATTCAATCTCTTGTTCATAATCATTCAGTCCCTTTAGCCTGATCATCCTCCTCCTTTGCCACTCCCACACCCACAGCTAGCTCAGGAAAGCAGCTCTCAGGGAGGCAGGACACCTGGCAGGAACCTGCCAGAGCGGGTACTACTGAGTACCAAGTGCTCCCAGGACTCCCAAGCTCACTGGGAGCTCATAGAGCAGGCACCTAAGGTGCTGGGGATTTCCTACCACCCCTAAAGCCACAAGAGCTTTAGGGAGCCCCTTAGTCAGCCTCCTCAATGTAGTTATCTCCCTTTCTATTGCAAAGTACAATTAGGGGCATTTTCAGCTTGAGCTGCTTGACTCGTGCAGTGCTGGAGGCTAAAGCCCAAGCAAGACTTTACCTCACCCTGGTAATCCACCTGTTTAGCACTAGGGGCACAGAACAAACCACTCAAATGCTGATGGTCTTCTGAAGACTGAATTTACATGAACAATGCCTTCTGGCATCTGTAAGTAAAAGAGGAAACACTATTTTTGCTCTTACTTTTAAAATGACATGAAAGTAAGGTCGTGTCCTTGACTGATGATATACTGATGAGCTGCATGTGGGCAAGGATATTTCAGAAATGGAACTGAGCTTTTTGTAAAGATAAAACAGGGTGAAGACTGTGCCTGACACCGGCGTTACCTAGGGTGGGGCATTGCTCATAATATAGTGGGGAGAAGCTTTGGCAGAGGCCAAAAGGGAGGGAATCATGCATTTTGCAAGATTAAAATGTATGTTGTACACCTGCTTCTTTTAAAACATTCCCGGTAATTTTTTATTAATAATGCATCAGTTTTACTCTGATGTGACGTGGTACTAAGCCAAAGTTGTGTTATTAAAAAAAAAAAAAAAAAATCAGGTGAATTGTCAAAAGTCCAGCACTGTGAGAACCTGAACAAGGCAGCAAGAAGTATCACCCATTAATTTATGAATTTTATTTCAAGTTACAGTGACATAAGTAACATCTTTTCTAATGCAGCAAAAGCAGCCTGTGATTATCACAATTTTTTAGGTGCTTGAAGTCCCAAAACATCACCTGATTGATTTTGAAAAGCTCACAAGATGTGTCTCATGCACATAACAAATCTTCCTGGATAATGTTTTGCAGAGTACACAAATAGATATTAATCCAGGATTTGTTTATAAAATAGTTCTGGGATCTAGTTCCTCCAAACTAATTTTCTCAGTTACTTTACTTGGTTAATAAATAAATAAATAAATAAATAAATAAAATGACCCAAGCCTTTTACTACATATGGTTAACAAAAAGAGTTTAAATAGGTTTCAAACTCTTAAGTGCTTGGTGTAAATATAGGTATCTTTTTGTCACACTGTGGTTTGCTTTTTTGTTTGAGGCAGCTACATAAAAATATTAAGGATAAATGGGTTATTTCCTCATCATTTGTGTGTATTTTTTAATCAGTGGCAATTGTCTGGATTGGAAAATAATTCCTATAAGTGTATAGATTAAGCGAAAGTTTTCTTTTAAAATGGAGACTGGCATTGGCTCCTCAATCATCAATCTGTATTTTCATAAAGATGGGCATAACATCTGCAGTGATGCTGAGACTGGCAGCTTTATACTACTACCAGTACATACCTCCTCCTCCCCATTCGGGATACAACAGAGAACACAGTGAAGAAGAAGCTAAAGTTATTGTGGGGAGTGGAAGACAAGGATAAAGGTGTGTCCATAGGATGCGTCTATAGGCTTCACTAGACCTTTCATGTGTGTTGTCCTTTTTACATATGTCAGTTGTCTGAACATGCAAAAATATTAGAAAAAGAAAGAAAGAAAACTGTTTGCAATTAGCTGCTTTGCCTGTATAGTATAGAACCGAAACAGAAACTTGAAAGTGCTGTCAATTTTTATGTCTCACCATTCCTGTAACTTTGTTATGGCTTCCACTCAAAAAATAAGAAAAAGGAGTTTCTGTAGTGAGAAGCAGTATTAGGGGTAAGATTAGAATTCTTTTTTGTGTCTTTTTTTTTTCTTTTTAAATCTTGGCTAGTGTTGAATCTGGTGGAACATTTTTCTTTCATCCTGACAGATTACTTAGAACTGGATCCTGCAAAGACTGGAACAAATGAACATCATTAGTCCACAGGGAAAACCAGATTTGTCCTGGCCAACAGTTCAATTCTTATGAGTTGTGAAAACTTCCATATGTGTTTATGGTAGTAATAAAAGCCCATAGTTTTAATAAGAAGCCATAGTAAAGTTTTCAAGGCATTGCATGCAGACCCAGTTCTTACAGAGCTGTCCGCTCTAGAAAGCTTAGTTAGCGCTTCAGTGGTACAAGGGCGGATGACTGTGTGTTTAGCTCTGTGCTGCAGTGGAACCAAAGCTGCACAGGCTGAGTGCCCAGGCAGGAGGGGACATCCGGCAGTAAGGACCAGAATCCTTGCCCAAGCGTGAGAAATGCTGCAGTAATCAAGTACTGCAGCAGGATGGCGGCGCTTACAGGAGCAAAAGACATAGCAGGGCACGGGGGGCAGACCGAGAGGACAGCCGGCAGAAGAAGATCCATACAGAAATCTACCCCTGACATCTGTCAGCAGACCGTTATGTTCTCAAGTTATGCTGGGGAACAAAAGTGCAGGTCGCCTCCTTACGTACAAGGCTGCAGCAAAGTCGGCAAAAACATTCAGCCTTTCCAAACTAAGGGGTCTACAGCCTGGTTTGAATATGGCAAAGTAGGGAGGATGGGCTATAAAATGAGAAGCCAAAACAAGTCCCAGCACTGCAGAAAATATCTCTGAAAACGAAAAAAGGTAGACTTTCAGGCTCTTGGAGCTGACAGAAGGGGTAGAGGGAGTTCACAAGGAGCAGAGGCTTGAATCCTGAAAATGTGCTGAGCAGAACAGGACAAGAGAGAGAGAGACTTAGAAAACAACATCATCTGATCTAACCAGATGTCAAAGCTTTGCTAAACAAAATTCTTGTTCCTGTCCTTCCTTCAGTCCTGAATTTTTTATCTGTCTTGATTAGCTTCTTCTCTGTGACTTTTTTCCGGAAGGTTGCTCATTTCTTTATTTGTCTTAAGAAAAGCATTTTATTGTAGTAATTTTGTTTTGTTTTGTTTTGTTTTTCCACTGAGAGAAAAAGCAAAAAAGAGATGCCTCAAAGAGTTCACCAGATTTTGGAGTGGCTCTTAAGATCCTATGCTCTTCCTGTCTTCAGGAACAAAGGTGTGAGAGAGTACCAGAGCCAGAATTTAAAATCTTTGCTATCATTTTCACTCACCTTTTGTGTGAATTCTCTTGTTGGGTCTTAAAGAAAAAGGAAATAAGACTTTCTAAGCCATCTCAGTTAATAATTTCTTCTTCAACTCTTCCTCCTCTCCTCCAAAAGGTACCATCTTTTAATACAATCTAAAAAACTATTAGAAGAAAAAAATATCTTTAGAAACAGTCTCTGCAGATCATAGGAACAGAAATAAAGATTGATAAGAAAACCGAGGACTCTAATTTTATTTTGTTAGCATTTTAACTAATTGACATTTTTTGCCTTCTGTATGTTTACTGAAAGGCCCAAGAAACTTTTGAGTCAGTATTTGCAATGAAAATGAGCTAGGTTAGTTCTAGAACTCTGAAGACCTCACAACTCATTCAGCTCTTTAGTATAATGCAATCATGCTAACACCTTCAACCTTCTGAGCCAATTTGTTCTACCAAAGTAAACAAATTTAACTATTAGACCTAACAAACAAATGGCTGCATGTGAGAGAAACCAGGAAGGGAAGAGCACATGTTTCAGTGTTTCTAACTGTGGTTCACTGCTTGCTAAGAAGTTCCTCTGTAAGGAAAAGACCTGAATGAAGGCATCACCAGATTTTAACTTCAGAGACATTTTACAGAAGCCTTAAAGCACAGTATATAAATAGATATACAGTGACCGCTACGTGTATTAATAAAGACATTGCTGAATAAGCAAACTAAAGCCACACAAGTAGGTTTTAAAAACGGGGTCATCTCACATTATTTTTTTTTTACTGAATGAAATAGCTATCATTCCACCTTGCAAAGCTTATTCTGAGTTCTGGAAACACCTCTAAAACTATATGCTATTAATGCTGTCATATTGATTACAAAATACTTTACCTGTTATTATCACCCGGAAACAGATAAATCCTGACAAAGGCTACATGCTCTCATTTTACAACTAATTATAACATTTAAAGGGAAAAATGTCTGTTCTTGTGACTATAGATAAAATTTCGTCTCAGCTACAACCAAAACATCATTATTAATGCAAGATACCTGAGTTAATCTGCTTTTTCTGCCATGACCTATCTGACACTGTATATGTTTAATGCTATTTGCCAGTTTGTCTCTGAAACGTAGCTTGACATAATAACAGCCTTTCTCGACTGATGGAATGAAACATACAGTTGAAATCCTGTGTTGATGAGCCAAAGGAAGAAAAAAATTTTCTTACAGCATGTTTCAGTTTGGTCTTAATCAATCAAACTGAATCTTCAATGGCACAGGTAAATGTATTTCTTTCCTTCAAAAATTGCCACTAATTTAAGATTTAATCAGAAACTTAAAAGCAAAGTTTATTCAATATATTAGAAGAATTGTAAATATCATACTGCCTGTCTCAAGAAAAATGAACAAGCCTTTTATGTTAAAGTTTTTGTAAATTAATCAGGTCACTGTGGACCTAATTAATCTATAATACTGCTAATAAGGATGACAGATAAATTGGTCATTTTACTTCCAAAACTCAAATTCAAAATAACTAGCAATTAAGGTTATAATGATAATGCCAACTCCCATTCATAAAATAGGCAAATTACCCATTAGCTTATATAAACTCACATCTAAGAAATATTTTTAGGATAAAAGTAAATGCTTAGAGAATTCACCCTGTATTCTCAAGCCAAGTATTCTCAAACAAAATAGGTTTGACAAACATACCTTCATATTATCAGGTTCTTTGATAGCCCTTTTTTATATCCAGATAGCTATGGACCCACCACACAAAACTCTCCAGACATCTTTAACTGGGGAGATATGGTGTTTTCTGAATGAGATAACAAACCTTTGGTTTGCATTTTATTATACTTTCTCACTTTTCTCTTAGTTTTCCACTGAGCATAGAGAACTTGCAGATTTCTGAATGCCATTAAGTACCTTGCATTTACTCCATCACAGCAGTAATCAGATGCTTAAATTAGCCAGTTTCCCTGGTTTTCATTTTGCTTCGTTTCTCCTGACACCATAAAAGCTGCATGCACCCAAATGTTTGATCAAAGTTTCTGCAGACACTTGTGAAAAGTGTATATATTTTGCAATAGAATCCAAGGGTAGCTGATATATAACTTGTTTCACCTTGTGTTTCTACCTTGAAATGCTTATGAAAATCCTGTTTTTTTCTAGCAGTTGTTTTTCTGGTAGTGAATCCTACAGTTTTGAGCAGCCTACCATTTTCCATTGTAAAGCATTCTTCTGCTGCTTTTAAGATGTCAAAATTTAGCTGTTTGGATTGCATTTTCTATGGTAGGTATGTGAGTTCAGATACTTTTTTAGAAAAATGCAACTCTTTCAATAAAAAAGCTTAACAGCACTGTTCTGCTGATATAAGAAAATGCCAGCATTAATTTTACTGAGAGACTTTCAGCATATTATAGCTTAGTTTCAGACCTGCAGCCGTTAGGTAGAGCATCACTTTTTGTGTCAAGTCTATCCTCAGAAGTCCACTTCAGCCAAATTAAAAATATGCAAGCTAATGTTCATCCTTTCTTCAAACCAGGGAAGACCCTGAGCTTACCCCATCCAAGATGTAGAACATCTCTGGACTTTCCCTGTATACTAAGTTGGGTAAGTTGGTGAATGAAGCAATGAAACAAACAGACTTTAGCAGAAGGGCAGAAATCAACTTGCCACTTGAGTCACCAGAGCAAGACTAGAGTGATTTGTAGTCATTACAAAAGCGGTAGCTTTTAAGGAGGAATTTAAATGAGGAGAAAATTGTGGGTGTTAGCACATAGCACCAATGTGCTTGAAGGAAAAATGGATAAGCGGGTGATCAAGGCACTTGGTCACAGGAAAATTACCACTGATGAAACTACTTGAGTAAGTGCTCATGGTCATGAACAAAGGATTGCAAAATTTAGCCTGAAGTTTGTAAACACACACCAAATAAAAATTACCAGCCTAATCCCTGCCAAAAGAAACATGAGGAACATAAGAATATTAATTTAAATGTTGCATTAAAACAATTAATTAATGATGATATTAAAAGATAAATGTTAAAATTTAAGATATAATATTTTGTTAATTACATGCTAGGTGTAGTCATTACTCAATTTTAAACGGGCTGTAATGTGCAATGCTCTATTACAGTGAGACTATTTGTAAAGCTATTAGTCAACATCATTAAGTGAGGACGAATTAAGTCCTATATAAATCATGTATATAAAGAAAGTATATGTAAGTTTAAAGATAGCAGTATTGACATATAATATATCTATTGCAATTCCATGGAAAATTGCATATTAGGGGGAAAAAAAAAAGTCCAGACAAAAGTCTTGAAAGTATTAAATTTACTATAATGAAATTTTTGACTGTGGCTTATGATCCTCTTCAAAGCTAAATGCAAATCATCCAGTTGGCTTTTAAGATGATTGTACTTTGCAGTCACACATGTGGGCACAGAGTCTGCTAGTTAATTGTTGCTTCACAGCCAGTAAAGTGTAAAAAAGTTGTCAGTGTTGTTTGTTTCAAGGACAGAAGTGTTTTTATCTAAACACTTCAGTTTATATAGTTTAATGAAGTCTTTTGGCATGTATAAATGTCAAATGGGAGCATTTTCTTTTGGATGAAGACTTGGCTTTCCTTCTGTCAGGACACACAAAGTAAATCACCAGTGATACACAACTTAAGAAAAACAGTTTCAGTGGGATGGGTGTGCAGGTCCTGCGTTGATCCTACATTGTTGCCCAAATCAAAAATTCAAATCTTCAAAAATTTGTGGAGATGCCACCATCTCCAGAATTATTTCCATCAACATTCTCAAGTGTCTGTTACTATGAGTGCCCCAAAGTCATTACAAGACCTGAGTCTTGGCTTCACAAACCAGAATTTATGACTTGTATTGTGCCCAGGAAGACAAATCAGGTCTGCATTCTCAATACACCTTCCTTAAGTCAAGTTTGCTATTAAAGAAAGATGGAGTACGAATTCTCTGCATTTCATTCAGAGCCTAATGAACTCACTGAAGTAGCAGAGGATCAGAAATCCAATTATCGTCTTTCTGAGGGCACATGAACCTAAATTTACCCCCTTTACTCACTTCAAGGCATTATTTTCCAAGAGTTAGCATTTAAATATGTGGGTAGCAGATGATGTTTAAACATTCTCCACTATTTGATGCTCTTCTGTTTTGCATGGGATGCCTCAGTACTCATCAGACTTACTAGTAGGCATGACTCTACAAGAGTTAGCATACTGGCAGTTGCAAAGCCTAGAAACCCCTGTGCTAATGAATCCTTAACACTAAATACTGAAATTCTCACTTACATGAGGATGGGAACATAATACTGCAGACCCTGGTCCTAATATCCTCTTGCAAAATAAAGTTTCTTTCTGTATAACTGAAATATTCTGTTTTCAGTGTTTGTGCTGACAGCACCAGTTCATGTGCAGGAGGGTACTGACAGCAGTTAAGAATAGACAATCATCATGTCAGCCATTTTAAATTAATAATTTTGAAGAAAACTATACAATATGTAACAGGCAAAATCTACAGCTGTACTCAGATTCATTTTGTGTCTTCTCTATAATTTCAAACATGTTAGGAAATACAGCAAAGGATTTGATTAGCTTTGAGGTGTTAAAAAAACATCTTCACACTAAAGTTATTTTTGCAGTTTGGCCAAGTAGAGAAAATAGTGTAGACTCAGTATGAGTTGTTATTAAACGATTCCTTCAAAAAGACTGTAACATAAAAAATTGTTCCTAGTCCTAACCTAAATGAATTAAATACTTTAAAAATTTTTTTAAAAGTACAGTGAAAGTACTGGAATTTCTTCCAACTATTTTATAGCTGAAATGATCAGATAAGAATAAGTTCATGAGCAAAATACTTTGTGACTTCAATGCAAGTCATCAGTTATTTGTTGCACATGTGGAACATGTAATATTATCTCTCTCTGATCTTTCTAGAACTGGCTCTGTAGTGACAGGGCTCATGCAGTGCTAATCTAATGGCCCATGCAGCCATGATCATAACATGATGCAGAGCACATGCCATGCTAGGCTTGGCTATTGGAGAGATTAAAATTCCCTTAATCAGTTTGTTAAACTGGTGTGAAGGTGGAATATGGATTTTAGTTTCCAACTGATCTCTGGGCATCTTGAAATGAAGGTTTTCCCTAGAATGTCTATGAATAAAGAGATTAATTCTGGAAAGAATGAGCTCTAACTGGGCTCACAGTTTAAAGGGTCATTAAAAGTCAAGAGCCACGACGTGGAAGGCTAAATTATACATTATAAAAACTAAGTTTCTCTTGAGAACTTCTGAGGGGACATTCATGTTTTGCAATGTCAGCACAGAATGCTTTGCAGACTTTTTAGCAGAAAATGTAACCCAAATATTCACTCAGCCCTAGATTACGTACAGATGTATGACACCTCAGTTAACTGCTCGGCCAGTCCCCTACTTCCTTCTTAATGCAAAAATAAGATTTAATCTAGTCATAAGAGATGCCAGGTTACCCAATAAAAACAAAGTGAAGAATGAAAAATGAGGAATATTGAACTACTACTGAGATTCCAGAGAGAAGCTGAAATGAGCTGACACAGTCAGGGCAACAGTATGAAACTCTCCTGCAAAAATCTCCTGCCTGAGGGATAACAAATGGTCTTCAGAAAAATGTTGTAACTCTTTAATTCTCAAACTCATTTGCAACATACTGGTGATTTGAAGGTATCTTGCCAAGGTCCATAGATATTGGTATATATGCAAAGGTCCATATATACCAAGTATATTTCTTGGTATACACCAAGTTACCAAGGACCTTGGCATCTTGCCAAGGTCCTCCATTTTATGAGGATAAGAGCCTATTGAATGGAAGCACATTTCTCTAATAATGAATTACTTTATCCAATAATTATCTCATATTTAAACCATAGCTCTCAAGTTACAAGTCATCATAATCACAAAGTGAATTTTGATGTTGATGTGAGGTCTGTGAATGAACAGTTTTGGTTTGTTCCAGCCTCCAAAAAGAGCCTTTTAAGGAAATTTAAACTGATAATAAATACCTACATTTGTTTCAAATAAAAGTCAAAGCTGCCATGTGATATCCTTCAAACTTGCAAAACATCCATTCCACAAGGGAAAGAAAGCCCATCCAGGACAAACACAAAATATTGAAATGACAGAATCTGTTTTAGGGTATGTCTTGGATATACCAAATTTTACTAAGATATATATGCTAGTTAGCAAGGGTTTAAAACAAACAAACAAAAAATTTTATTCTCATATTGTTTATTTTAAGTCTTGCTTGTGGCCTTACATTGTTTTGTAGGCTGAATTCAGATTTCATACCGGTATATAGTTACCATTCTTTTAACATGGTAAACAATTTAAAATCTTTAATTCTTTCCTTACAAAGTTTTTTTTTAACAATGGGTTTTTTTTTTAATTTTCAAGGATGTCTAATCCTTCAGCCTCCTATAGAAATGTGTATTCCATCTATATTCCATCTGGTGATTCACTGTCAGTATCATGACTACTTTACCCAGAGGAGTCATCATTTCCTATTATTATTACTCTGCCTGGGTATCTAAATATCAGCGTAACCTCTTTTGATACAGCATCACACTGATGGTGTTCACAATGGGCTGTTTTTCTGTTATGGACCCTAAATCTTTTTTAACCTGTTCTCCTGGAAGAAAACCTGTGTTCTGGCAGCAAATTCTTTTTATAGTGCCATAGACTTCTGACCCTTTTTTTTGACTGTGTTAAAACACATTTTTATATGAATGGACCAGTGAGCTGAATGTGTCCATCTATCATCCAGTAAGCTGAATCTCTTTGACTGACTGCCTATGGTCTACAGTCTCCCAGTTCATGTCATATGTAAGGTTTATCCACATTTTTAATTCATATTTAATTGCAGATGCTAAAATAAATGAGAATTAATCCCTGAGAAGCCCCAGTTGAAAAATCCCACTTTGACTTCCCTGCTAACAAGTAATTTTCTGAATCCTTTGTTCCATCATGTTACACCATTTTATGTTGGGTTTATTGGAGTTATATCATGCTAATTTTTTTCAGAATATCATGTGGTACTAATTCAAAAACTGTTCCTAATTCCACAGACATTCCATCTAAGTGGTCATCTTTTATCAACCAAAATTGTTACTCCTGTTAAAATTACAACAAACCTACCTGAAATCATACATTCATAAGACCTATTCATAGGCTAGAAAAGGTCACTCAAGTTCTCACAAGATCATACTTACCCAATTAATTACTGGTATGAAAAATCAAATAAATTCAATTGTATTTTTATAGTAAACATATTTTAAGAGTATAAAGCATTTGGCAGCACCCAATAAAAGGTAGAAATACAGAACAGAGAAGGGTAACATTAAGCACTCTGTGGTATCTGTACAAAGCAAAGTAATTTTTAAGCATTCTATTCCCCTGCCTTTGAACTGAGCAGGCATTTCCACTTTGTTGATACTTTTTCTCTCCTACAGTTCTGCCACAAATTTCCAGTTCTTTTAATATGTGCTTGTGATGCAAGATAAAAAATAATTAGTATGTTACAGTTTATTGATGAGTTTGGTGTCCTAAAACAGTATTTCTATGGGAGTTCTTTTTATTTGTCCATTCTCAATAATAACATATGAACTAACACATATGTATATTTTAGGTGATATTAAACCAACTCATTCTTATTTCAAAGCCAGATTTTTCTTAAATTTATCAATGTGGTAATGCTGCCAAGCCGTAACACTAAACTGTTTGACAGTATAAATCAAAGTCCCTTTATCTTCCAATCCATCAGTACATTTCTTTGCTTAAAATTTATTGCCCTGGCCATTGCAAAAATGTGGGGAAAGCCAGCTACTGTAAAGATTTACATCACTAACATTTTTTTTCAGGCTAAACACTACAGAAATAAATACACGGGGGGGGGGAGGGGGGGCGGGGGGCAGGGGAAGGAATGTACTAAATGCACTACAACAGTTACTTTTAAAAATCAGCTCATTCTACTATTTCATTTTCTTTTTACATATTAGTTTGACTTTTTTTTTGCTTTAACATTAATACTGAATATCAGCTTAAACCCACATTTATTTCATTTTTAAAAGGACTATTCCAGCCATAACAACCCTTATCAATTTCAGAAGAAACTCAGCAAGATATTAGCATGAAGGGATGGGAAAACAGGACTGGGGATTGAAGAAAGATGTATTTGTATAGCCTATGCTATAGTCTATGTCTTTTTTATAATAAATCAAAATAAGTACAGAAGTTCTCAATACTGGGTGATCGACAAGACAATTCTCGTATCCTAAACCTAATGGTGACCTCACTCTTCATATCTTACTTGGGAAAGAAATTATTTCTTGCTCTTGGTGGGTAAGGTTCATTGTTAGATGTTTCCCATCGGCTTGTATGAGAAAAAAACAAACCCTCAGTCTCTATTCAACTTGTTGACTCTGAATTATTTCTACTGTAGAAGAAAATGCAGGCTTATGATTTTGCAATGTATGATTAATATCTATAGAGGTAGTATACAGGCACTGATTTTGAAAACTAATTAGGTGTCACACCCATCATTTCAAGGCTAAAGTAATTTAGGACTTAAAGTTGGGCAAGAAAGCTTTCATGCTCCACTGAAGTTTTCAGGATTGCAAAATAATTCAGTTCAACAAATTGAGCTCATGACCTTTGCATTTTTGTGGAAAAAAACAGAGAAACCCAAGGTCTTATCTCCATCCCGCCACACACCCAATGTCTCATCCATATCCAAAGCTTCAAGCACTGCTTTCCTTGAATGATTCTAGAACCGTGAAATTCATCTTCTTTCACATCAAGTAAGTACCCTAAATACTAGAGTTCATCATTCTGGGGTTAGTGTTACTCTGTACATGATAATTCATATTTGTTTTAAACAAATCAACACTGCCTCTAGTAAATGTGGTCCTCTCTTTCACCTGCATCTATGGTAGATGCCAACCTACCATATCAGTTGCCTCTGAGAACAGTGACACCCACCACACAAAGGAGCATGGTCTTAGGGTGGCTTAGGCCTGTAATGGAACTTAATCTCTGATTTTAACGTGTAAACCCTCCTCACCCCCAAAATTCACCTTAGCATGAGGAAACCTTTTTGACAGAACGAGTCTGTTCCCACAGAGAGTTTCATAGAATCATGGAATCATTTAGGTTGGAAAAGACCTTTGAGATCATCCAGTCCGACCATTAGCATAACACTACCAAGTCCACCACTAAACCAATTAAGGGTAGAGTAGTAATTAATTTCGTGTTTCCAGGTTTGGTGGCTGGATTATTTTTTTAATGAAAGTAAAACTAGGAATCATTAAGGTTGGAAAAAATCTCTAAGATCATCATCCAACTATCAACCCAACACCACCATGCCTACTAAACCATGTCCCAAAGTGCCACGTCTACAAGTTTTTTGAACACCTCCAGGGATGGTGACTCCATCACCTCTCTGGGCAGCCTGTTCCAATGCTTGACTACTCTTTCCATGAAGAAATTTTTCCTAATATCCAATCTAAACCTCCCCTGGTGCAACTTGAGGCCATTTCCTCTCGTCCTATTGCTTATTACTCGGGAGAAGAGACCAACCACCTCGCTACAACCTCCTTTCAGGTAGTTGTAAAGAGTGATAAGGTCTCCCTTCAGCCTCCACTTCTCCAGGCTAAACAACCCCAGTTCCCTCAGCCGCTCCTCATAAGGCCTGTGCTCCAGACCCCTCACCAGCCTTGTTGCCCTTCTCTGAACATGCTCCAGCACCTCAATGTCTTTCCTGTAGTGAGGGGCCCAAAACTGGACACAGTATTCCAGGTGCGGCCTCATCAGTGCTGAGTACAGGGGAACAATCACCTCCTTGCTCCTGCTGGCCACACTATTCCTGATACAAGCCAGGATGCTGTTGGTCTTCTTGGTCACCTGGGCACACTGCTGGCTCATGTTCAGCTGGCTGTCAACCAACACCCCCAGGTCCTTTTCCAGCCAGGCAGCTTTCCAGCCACTCTTCCCCAAGCCTATAGCGTTGCACGGGGTTGTTGTGACCGAAGTGTAGGACCCAGCACTTGGCCTTGTTAAACCTCATACAGTCGACCTCAGCCCACCAATCCAGCCTGTCCAGGTCCCTCTGCAGGGCCACCCTACCCTCGAGCAGATTGACACTCCCACCCAATTTGGTGTCATCCGCAAACTTACTGAGGGTGCACTCAATCCCCTCATCTAGATCACTGATGAAGATATTAAACAAGACTGGCCCTAAAACTGAGACCTGGGGAACACCGCTTGTGACCAGTCACCAGCTGGACTTAACTCCATTCACCACAGCTCTCTGGGCTCGGCCACCCAACCAGCTTTTTACCCAGTGAAGAGTATGCCCGTCCAGGCCATGAGCTGCCACCTTCCCAAGGAGAATGCCGTGGGAGATGGCGTCAAATGCTTTACTGAAATCCAGGTAGATGATATCCACAGCCTTTCCCTCACCCACTAGGTGGGTCACCAGGTCATAGAAGGAGATCAGGTTGGTCAAGCAGGACCTGCCTTTCATGAACCCATGCTGGCTGGTCCTGATCCCCTGGTTGACCTGCACATGCCTGTTGAGTGTACTCAAGATGAACTGCCAGCTCTCTCAGTACTCTTGGGTGGAGCCCATTTGTCTCCATAGACTTATGACTGTCCAGGTGGCATAGCAAGTCATTAACTGCTTCCTTCTGGATTATGGGGTCTTCATTCTGCTCTCTGTCCCTGTCTTCCAGTTCACGGGGCTGAATACCCTGGGGATAACTGGTCTGGCTATTAAAGACTGAGGCATAGAAGGCATTAAGTACCTCAGCCTTCTCCTAATCTTTGGTGGCAATGTTCCCCCCTGCATCCAACAAAGGATGGAGATTCTCCCTGGCTCTCTTTTTGTTGTTAATGTATTTGTAGAAACATTTTTTATATCTTACAACAGTGGCCAGATTGAGTTCTAGCTAGACTTTTGCCTTTCTAATCTTGTCCCTGCATGACCTAATGAGATCACTGTACTCTTCTTGAGTTGCTTGCCCCTTCTTCCAAAGGTGGTAAAGTGTCCTTTTTTCCCTGAGTCCCAGCAAAACTCCCTGTTCAGCCAGGCTGGTCATCTTCCCTGCCAGTTTGTCTTATGGCTCATGGGGACAGCCTGCTCCTGCACCCTTAAGACTTCCTTCTTGAAGAATGCGCAGCTTTCCTGGGTCCCTTTGCCCTTCAGGACTGCCTCCCAAGGGACTCTCCCAACCAGTGTCCTGAACAGGCCAAAGTCTGCCCTCCAGAAGTCCATGGTAACAGTTTTGCCGGCCCTCCTCCTTACTTCACCAAGAATTGAAAACTCTATCAATCATGGTCGCTAAGACCAAGACAGCCTCCAACCATGACATCTCCCATGAGTCCTTCTCTCTTTGCAAACAGCAGGTCAAGCGAGGCACCACCCCCGGTAGGCTCACTTACCAGCTGTGTCAGGAATTTATCTTCCACACACTCCAGGAACCTCCTAGACTCTTTCCTCTCTGCTGTGTTGTATTTCCATCAGATGTCTGGCAAGTTGAAGTCCTCCATGAGAACAAGGGCTAGTAATTGTGAGGCTTCTGCCAGACGCTTACAGAACGCTTCATCTACATCCTCACCTTGGTGGGTGGTCTATAACAGACTCCCAGCAGGATGTCTGCCTTGTTGGCCTTCCCCCTCATCCTTACCCATAAGTACTCGACCTTATCATCACAATCGTTGAGCTCTATACGACTGAAACACTCCCTAAAATATAGAGCCACCCCACCGCCTCTCCTTCCTTGCTTATCCCTTCTGAAGAGCTTATAGCGATCCAATGCAGCACTCCATTCATGAGAGCCATCCCAGCATGTTCTGTGATGGCAACTAAGTCATAGCTATCCTGCTGCACAATGGCTTCCAGCTCCTCCTGTTTGCTGCCCATGCTGCATGCATTGGTGTAGATGCACTTGAACTGGGCCAATGTTGCCATGCCACGCTTGGGTTCCTCTCTAGTAAGCCTGGTTACATCCCCTTTCCCCTTCAAACCTAATTCAAAGGCCTCTTGATGAGTCCTGCCAACTCATGAGTGAGAATCCTTTTCCCCCTTGGAGATAGCTGAACTCTGTTGCCAGCAGGCCTGGTGCCATGTAAACCTCCCCATGATCGAAAAAACCAAAATTCCACCAATGGCACCAGCCTCTGAGCCACATGTTAATCAGCTGAGATTTCCTGTTCCTTTCAGTATTCTTCCCTGCCACTGACAGAGTTGAGGAAAACACTACCTGCGCTCCTGATCCTTCAACCAATCGCCCCAGTGCTCTGAAGTCTCTTTTGATCGCTTTTGGACTTCTCTCCACAACCTCATCACTGCCAACCTGCATAACCAAACACTGGGTAACAGTCGGAGGGCCGTACCAGACCAGGGAGTTTCTTAGCAATGTCTCTAACCCAGGCCCCAGGGAGGAAGCAGAATTCCATGTGGGGTGGGTCTGCATTGCATATTAGGCCCTCTGTTCCCCACAGGAGGGAATTGCCTATGACAATTACCCTCCTTTTTTTCTTGACAGAAGCAGTCATACTGTGTGGGGGTGACTGACTCACCCTAGGAAACCCCCTGGATGGACCTGAATTCACCTGCATCCTCATTTGCCTGGCCCTCAAGTTCCAGAGCCCCATATCTGTTGTGTAAGGGCAACTGGGAAGGTAAGGGAGGCTGGAGGGGATTCACTTGCTCCCCCGAGTGGGGACCTGTTTCCATTCCCCCCTGTCTCTTAGGTCCTCTCCTTCTGCTTGCTGGCAAGAGGGTAGGGGATCCTCTGCTTCCTGTGGAGCCTCCATCTGCTGCCTTGGCCCCAGGGACAGTAGGGTGCGGCTCCACCCATCTATCCCCCTCTCACACTCCCTGACACTCCTTAGCCTTTCCGCTTCCTGTTTCAGCTCTGCCACCAGGCTGAGCAGATCATTCACCTGGTCACACTGAAAACAGCTGTTGTCTGTGCTGCCCTCCAGTACGAGTGACAGGCTCAGGCACTCCGTGGAGCCAGAGACCTGGATGGCTGTATGCTTATGTGGGAGTTCTGTCTGGCTTGCCACATTCCTTCTGGCGATGGCTTTCAGGCAAGTGGAAACAATAGCTGCTAGGTCCTCTCCTGGAAGAGTCATGACCACTAGTTGAGTTTCCCTTTAGAGCCAGGAGGGGGACTGTTTCCCTCTGTTTTGAAAGAGATTACCAACCATATCTATTTAGTAGCCAGTGTCTAGATGAATTTGTCAGCAAGCAACAGGAGTGGGATTGCTCCATGAGGGAATGAGCCAGGAGCTGAGGTGACACTAGTGCAGGCAGGACAGTGTCCTCACCTGTAGGACAGCCCTCTAAGATCTGAGCATGTCAGGCAGAGCAAGGTGTTGGTAAAAGGATCTGTAAACTGACAACACTGAGTTTATTTCAACAGTGGTGGAAGTACTGTTGATGCTCATGTTTACATAAAAAAATAGTGATTATAGCTGTGAGCAGATCATGAGAAATATGTTTCCTATATGTTTGGAATGACAGTAACTTCTCATGTTTTAACCATCTTCCCAAAACTCAAGTAACTTTTAGAGGTTTGTCACACTGCGTACATTAGTGCGTACATGTTCAGAGCTTGTAATGTGTTTCTGCTTGACCTTCCATTTGTGTCCTGTTGCAGCTGACAGTTTATCCAGTGCCTATTTACCTTAGAATCATCAAATCATTTAGGCTGGAAAACACCTCTAACATCATCAAGTCCAACCATTAACCTAGCACTGCCAAGTCCACCACTAAACCATGTCCCAAAGCGCCACATCTACAGGTCTTTTAAATACCTCCAGGGATGGGGACTCATCACTTTCCTGGGCAGTCTGTTCTAATGTTTCACAACTCTTTCCATTAAGAAATTTTTCCTAATATCCAATATAAACCTCCCCTGGTGCAACTTGAGTCCATTTCCTCTTGTCCTATTGCTTATTACTTGGGAGAAGAGACCAGCACCCACCTCACTAGAACCTCCTTTCAGGTAGTGGTAGGCAGTGGTAATGTCTCCCCTCAGCTTCCTTTTCTCCAGATTAAACAATCCCAGTTCCCTCAGCCACTGCTCATAAGACTTGTGCTCTAGACCATTCACCAGCTTCGTTGCCCTTCTTCGGACATGCTCCAGCACCTAAATGTTTCCTTGTAGTGAGGGGCCCAAAACTAAACACAGTATCTTGCAATTTAGACTACATCCTGTAGTTTGCAACTATGAATCTGTAAGAAAGAGAAAATTCACTGGACCAGTAAGTCAGACAACTGTGCAGGAACTACCTACAAAAGCTCGGCTATTGTTACCTGATAATCTAGTGTGGTCACTGGTGGAGTGAGCTATACCACACATCTACTATAATGTAATCATTCATTATTATAAGTTCTGCCATTGGGATGCTGTCTACAGAGATGTATTTCAAGCAAATGTAAAAACACATCATGAAAGATGGACTCTACATCTTCTAGCATATAGTAGAACAGTTAGCTCATGGATAAAGACATGTTCAAATGAAAACACCTTCTGAATCCAGTTCCAGCTCAGAGAAATCTAAGTTTAACAGAGCAATCTTCCACCTCACTCCATGTCTTAAAAGTTCCCTTAATTTTACTTTCAGAAAAATTCTATAATTAACAAGATTATTCCTACAATGATTCTGTTTTGGGTTCATTTTCTTTCTCTGGCTCTGATTTAAAGTGGCTTCATAAAGTAGAAAAATACTTATTGTCTTCAGGGGGGGTTGATCTGGTCTACCACGGTAATTCAATTTTTCTTTATTGTATTTTACTTCCTCACTATGTTAAAAATTCATTTTCAAACCTCTTTACTGACCATTGCCTTGCCTATAAAGTTTTGTTGCTCATTAAAATTATCCTCATATTCACGTCTCTAAATATTTTCATATGCAGTTTTTTATCCTTTCTAGAGTAAAATCTAGTGGCATTTCAAGTCCTTTTTTGCAGTATGCAAAAGAACGTTTTGAAAAAGACTGTATAACAGTCTTTAATACTTCATCAGAGAATTTTGGCTGCTTCTGAGTTAAAGCTTAAAGTGGCACTGGTTTTAACTATAACATGCTTTGCAGTTAAGCAGACCACATCTTAAGACAGTTTTTAAATCCCTGTGCTTATGCCTTTTTACCAGAAAGAATTGCCATTAAACAAACTTCTATTCATACACATTTCACATTGCATGAATGACAGCATAACTTTCATATAAAACAGACTGAGAACTAGAATGAAACCTCTAAAACACAGAATTTCATAGATATGTTGAACTGTTCACTGACATATCAGAAAATACATATTAAAAATTACACTACAGTCAGTGGCAAACACTTTGTATAGGGTTCTTGTGATCTCTGGCACAGAAATGAAAGGAATAACATTAATCAAATGTCAGCATTCATCCCAGCAATGTGTTTTGTATTATCCAGAGTATTCTCTCTGTGACAATTATATCCAGGTTATCTTTTGCAATTTTGTACCTCTAGGTGGTGAATGTTTAAAAGGAATAATAATAAGTCTCCATATCTTTCCCCGCCTCCCCCCGCCCAAGGCCTTGATTTATTAACACCACAAACTGCAATACAAAGATACATATCAAGGGTCTACCAAATTCATAGAACCTTTGCAATGGTACCACAAAATTGCCTAGATTGCTCTGAGGATAGCTCATCAAGGTCATAATCCAATGTAAGGTATAACCTGCTCAGAAAAAAATAGAGACAATGGATACATGTATCAAAAGGCTAAAACTGCAGAAGTCTGAAAGAGACAAGCTTGTCAGAAAGCAGGTGTTCAAGACCTTCACACCTCAGCCACCTTACAGTCAGGTGCAGTTTCACAGGCAAGGGAAAAGGAGGACAATGACAAATATGGCCAGGTGGTTGCTTTGTGGCACAGCTGTGCTTGAAGCTGTGCTGTGCTGAACTGAGCACCCAATGCTCAAGGCCATGCAAAGCTATTAGTGAGTTTGGAAAAACTTACCAGCTGTGGGCCTCAGCTTATAACCATTTTGTACTGGGGGGGGGGGGACAGGGGACTTCCAAAAGAGCTAACTTGTCCTTAGCTACCCTTATAGCCATTCTATAGCTATATTTGCTATATATTGAAACATATTCACTTGAAAAAATGTCAACATCAATCTTTGTTGTTTGTCTATATGCTTCTAAAAAAAACTGTCTTAGAACTATTCCCTCAGTCTGGCACTTGATATCCGGGTCCTGTAGGATGCAAAAAGCTAAAGTGAAAGGTCTCCAAACTTGACAAGAAATACAGTTAATCACTCTTTTTGGGTCTCTGCAGTAGAGAAACAGTCTTTTGTCTTGTTTCCCTAAGTACTAACTCATGCAATTTGATGAAAACTGTTGTCATACATTTGTTGTACCTCAGTTTATGGGTGATAAATAAGTCCTGAAACAATTGGGTCACTGAAAATATCAGTCATTCAAGCACTAGGACATACTAGGATGTTCTATGGCAAGTACGAAAATTTGAACACCCCCAACTTGTGTCTTAAAATGATCTGCTATCATGATGGCACATCAAAATCTTATCAGCAGAATGTGCAACATATTCCTCCTCTCTATGCTATGAAAGATACTCTTACTTCTGCATTATGTGGCACATTTACCTCAGATGAGAGGACAAACTAGAAATGCTAAGGTGTTATTTACCTAAATCTTTGATTCCTTTTACTGTTGCCCTGTTTCACTTTTTGCATCCCTACCATAGATCATATGCAGGCAACACATTATAGCAAATTGATTCTTCAAGCTTCTGAATGCTCTGTGGTTTTCTAGCAGAACATCATAGTCTCAAAGACATTTTGAGGATTCCCTGTGGCAGGAATATTTCTGCACAGAGCTGCACAAATGACAGACTTTTTCCAGTCACATGCAGGCTTTCAAAGCAGGAGGAAGGGGAAATGACCTAAGCATGCCGATCCCTGGATGATAGAAACCTCTGAATAGCAGATAGCTTAAAAGAGCATTACATAGATTACAAAAGTAATACAAAGCAATAATACACCATAAGTCTCTGTATAAGACAGGTTCTTTTCAGCTGAAATATATAATTCAATAGCAAAAACTAAATTACTATCAGGTCAGTAATAAAAACAAGGATGACACACTACAGAGACTGTTATTCCTTATCAGAGAACCCCATACATTTCATATTTAGACAAATTCTGTGGTTTAGTTCCTTCCTAAAGAAGGAGTAAACCCGGTCTCAAATTGTTTAAGATATTTCTTTTCTTATAGTAAAGCCTTATGTCCTTACTAAAATGAAATTCCTCAACTCTGAGAAGCAAGCCTTTGATTTATAAGAAGTGGCCAATATCTTTTTCATCAGAATATTTGATTCAGCTTGTTCGCATGTTCTTTTGCAAAAGCAAAAGTGGGAGTTCTGACAACATACTGTTCAAACCACATTCAGCAACCTGAGAAAAAGAGTGTAGTGCTCCTCCCCTCATGATGGGGCATACAACTTACGGTGTAGGAAGCCATATCCTCCTATATCACAGGAAAATATTCCTATATGACTGAGGCTTCCCTCTGTTTTCTTGTCCTTGTGTACTTGACACAGAGCAATAGCTTGCTTAATTCTTGCTAGGTCCTAGTGAGGGTTCAATTCATTGTGTTGAACTGGAACAGTCCAGGAGAGACCTGCAGCTGGGTATCTTATAGCTGGTGGTTATAGCACTCTCCTGGAATACCTGAGCATCTGCCTCAGAGCAGATAAGAGAGCCCAAATGTGGGTGTTCTCCACGTCAAAGGGCTTGCTGGCTGGCTTTGTGACAGGGTTTACAGATAGACATACAGTCCTGAAATTAAACTGATCATTCTGAAATTCATTGTATATGTAATTTTGTTAATTCAATTAGATGAATATTCTGAGCAAAGATTGGTTTGGTGCTTACCTCAAAATTATATATGTATGCTTGTTTGTTTCAGTTTTCTGATTTTACTGACAACATCATAGTGAGGGAAAATGAAGAGGATTTCAGGAATTGGTGCTTCCTTACCATTAGCTGTCAGCTGAAAAGTCAGACTTAAGTCCATATGATTTTTTTTTTTTTTTTCAATTCTGCTTTGGTACAGCTTAACACCACTCTATTTAAGCCCTAATCCTACAGAGTTATAAACTATTTTGAACTACAACTGTATAAAGGGAAAAATTCTATAAAATGTGGAATTTTAGTGTCAGAGCTGTTTGTTGTTTACAAATTAGACTACACTGTATTATCTCATGTCTTCTGTAGTACAGTTTTCAAAATTCAACTTGATCAGATTTTTAGTACTAGAGATAATTTCAGGGGAAGGTGTTCTTGGTCTGTTGCATTTCTTTTTCTCGCACATTAGCTTTGCAAAAGATGCAAAATATGCCATAACAAGTCACCTATCAAAAAAAGCATGAAGGAATGCAGCAGGCTTTTATTAAAAAAACAACAAAAAAAGCACCTTAAACCCTTCTGAATATGTTTCCTCAGAATTACAGTTTCAAAGGTAATGATTAGTACTTTCTTTAGATTTTGATTACAAGAGAGAATTAAGCACTACATTGTTTCATTTTAGAGAGCGTGGAATAACAAAAGTGCTGGCACATTTTTCCCTATTCTGTGCCTTCTCACTTCCCCAAGCTTTCTGATGTCTTTCCAGTTTGGAGCTCCTGCTTAGATAAAACAGATGACTTTCTGGGCCTGCTTCTGCTAACAGCAGGCAGGAGCAACGGTGACTGATTGGTTGAAACATGAGGATTAATGGGTATTTATATTTCATTAAATTTTATGCTCACTGGAGAATAATGTATCACTCGCAGATATTGAAACATATGTCAACCCTATCCACTTACATATAATTCAATTTGACTTAAATGCATTGATCAAATTTTATTAAAGTCCAATATATCTTCCAAAAAGGCCCGCTAACACAATATTGCTGCTTCACATTCATCAGATAAAAGGAGGCAATTGTGTTGTAATTCCATTTATACCATTTTTCGGGAAAAGGGAGATTATTGTGAAGCGAATACTCATTACAAGGTGACTGGTGCTGGTTGAAGGACTTGAGACTGAGATTATTAAGCGAATTCTCAAGTGGTGCCCTTTAGTTAAAATTACCCCAGGGTGGGTCATGCCTGTTTTCATCCCCAGTGGAAAAGAGAGATCAGCATTGTTATCGATATTATCCAGAGGAGTTTGTCATGCGAGATTTTGGAGTATACTAACAATTTTTTTTTTCTTTTCTTTTCCTAAAGCTGTTTATGAATCATGAATAATTGTCTTTGAAAAACTACTTTTCAGTATTTATTCTTTTTTTCTTCTACATCCCTCCTTTTTATTCAACGTTGGCAATTACTGCGATGATTAAGAAAACTGTAAAATGCTTATTTCTTCAACTGTGCACAGAAAGGGAGGGTGTTTTATATAAAGCCCCTGTCTCAAAACAACTACAGCAATAATGGGGTGTTTCCCAAGTGTTTGGGTTTAGACTTTGGCTTGCAGTTTGTACTGCACAGAATGGAATTAAAAAGACGAGGTTTTTATCCCTCCTAATGAAAAGAAATAAAGACTGTTTAAAGCCATGATCCAGCAGGGTCATTTAGTCCTCACTCCCAAACTATAAGGGTTTGGGGTGGTGGGGTTGGTGTAATATGTCTTAGCAAGCTCTTCATTTGTTTCTGGCTCATGTGTTACTGGGGGCTAAACTGCCTGCACTCCAATATACAAGTGAGCATGTCAGCACAGGCCTTTCAAAGAAAAGGTCTGCTTCTAAACTGGAAAAGAAATAGTATTGTCCAGCAAGGATGTTCAAGAGTCAAAATAAGGGAGTGTGAAAGTCTAGCTGCTCTCAGGAAACAAAAAAAGCCATGGTTACCTCCTGTGGGATCTAAGCACATCACCTGGACTTGTGTCCTATCTCACAAAGGCTGAAATCACTTTAAGGTCACTGGGAACCTTACTTCAATAAAAGTATAATTTTTCTAATGTTAGTTAACTTGGAAAGCTTCCCCCAAGTAAGGGGAGTCTTATTCCCAACTAACGTTTTTTCCTTTTGCCATGCCTTTTATTTCCCATAGGTGTTATTTTGTTCTGCATTGACTATCAGCCTTCTCTTGTGAACACAGTAAAGATTGCTGTACAGGTTCATTGCAGTTTTTGTCCTAAATAATAAAAAAAATTCAAAATCAGTACCTTCACAACTTATTTTAGAAGATCAGAACATTTTGATAAAAAAAGAAGTACAATATATGAAGTAAAACTTTTGTGAATACTTCCCCAATAGATTTGTTTTCTGACCAGCTCTAATAAAGTTACTGTCCTGGTTTCTACACAAGCAGAACTTGAAGACAATTTTTCTTCATTCTTGGGAAGAAAGTGAATTTGTACAAACACAGGATTTCATGTCAATATACTGAGATGCATTACGTACAATTTTATATAACATCAAAATACTGATGATATCTTCCTGTTATCAAAAGCCTTGCAAACCCATTAAAAATACGTTATGCAAATCACCAGCCAGTGTCTTTTCCTGAGGCTGATGCTTCTGTCAAGATGCTTAGTCCTACTCTTCTGAATACGTGTATTTAGCTTCTCCCCAAACAAACTGAAGGTCTTTTGTTCACTTGTGGAATAAAGTGATTGCTCCTTTTTTCACTCTATAGGATGTGCTGGTCAGGCCTGCTCCAGACTTGAAACCTTACAGTAATTTGTATATCTGAAAATAATTTTCCCTCTTTTAGATAGTGAATGAGATAATTTCTTGACAATTATTCAGTTCCTTTATCTGTATACCTTTAGGTTGTTTATCATTCACTCCAAGCATTAGGACTTTCATGGGCACACTGGCAATGTTTCCAAGATTAACTCTTTTTACCCTGGCTGAATTAGCTGAACTCTTTTCAAAAGCATCTCCTAGGACTTTACATAGACAATGGGTTTATGCAGGTCATATAAGCTCACGTATTTGTGAACATACACATTATCTTTAGCATGCCATTTTTTTATATGCTTTTCAGGAATAATGTGGCTTTACAAAAACAAGAGGAAAGGACAAGTAAAATACTTTCATTTCAAGAGATCCTGAAGGGAATTATCAACAAGGAACGCAATTCACGTCTTTATGCAATTGGATTGATAGAGATGTGGTCCATACTTCAATTTTTTTCATAGTCCAGAAACTATTTGTCAGTGCAGCTCATCAGATACTGCCAGATCAACATATTTTTATATGCAAACGTGGTTTAAAATATGTTTGCAATGTTGTTTATATGGGCTCCAGAAGGGAATAAACCAGAGCAAGAGAATCTCCTACAACTTCTGCACTCTTGCTTTTGCTGGACCACAGCTAGAATTTGAAGCACAAAGTTAACCTTGAAATCCTTCTCACGGCTTGGAATCGTGGAACAGCTGAGGTGGGAAGGGTTTGTGGGAGGTCCTATTGTCAACCTCCTGCTCAAAGTAGAGTAAGCTGTGAGGACAGATACAGTTTCTCAGGGCTTTATCTAGTCTGGTCTTGATAATCCCCAAGAATGGAGAATCCACAGCCTCTTTGGACAACCTGCTTTCCACAGGCTGCTGCAACCAAGAAGTCATATATGTATATATTGATAATATCACATTATATATATATATATATAACATCCCCTATATAACATATATATAACATCCCCTGTAACAGGCAGATGTTGAAACAGAGGCTTAAGTGCAACATCCAAGGAATATTGCTGCTATTTAGCCTTCTGTGCTTAATAGGAAAACCACTCTGACAGCCTTGCTCCTCTGAAAGTGTCAGCATCACATCATATTGTGATTTAGTTAAAAGATGTGTGAGAAATACACATAAACGTGAGCTACCTCTTCCCTTATTGCCGATAATTTAGTGCTAAAATATTTAAATGAAGAGCAGTCCCAGACAACTACTATATAGACATCCCGTTAAACAAGGATGGTCATCTCTTCTGAGATTCCTTTGTACCATAGAGTCTATGCTGTTCCTGCACCCAGGATGAGGTGCCCTTTTGGCAGAAAAATTTACATTTACCTCCCTTTCACCCCTCCTTGCTGCACCTCGATGACTTTTTGCCTCTCCCAATCCCCTCTCCTCAGTGCAAACTGAGGAAAGCAGTAAGTCTGACACAATTTCTAGAGAAAGGAATTTAGTCTTCTGGTTCCTATGCTCCTTTCTGTTTGGTTTGTGGTCAACACATACACACATAACTGTTTGCAAGAAGTGAAGGTCACAGTTATGTGTTCTCATAACCATACTACAATGCAATATATCTTATAGGGAAGTTAATTACCTGTATGAGGATACAGAAATCCTCATACAGCATCACTGCTAGCACCACTATACACAGAACAAAAAAGGTACGACATATGATGTTGTGTTGCTTTATAGGCTTTATATAAAATGAGTTTGGGATGAATGCACCACTCATCAAACATGAAGTGATGAAGGCGTTAAGCAGACCATATCATGACTTATGAAGGACAAACTTTCCTATTTGCTTTTCTTTATAAATAAAGAAAAAACAACATTTCATGCATCTTTAACTCATATGCAGACCCTTTCTCCAGTAAAAGCAAGGCCATTCTATGCAAAATCAAGCAGGAATATTTTACATGTAAAATTGTAATTTGTATTAGAATCTTATGATAAGTGAATCATGCCCACTCTAACAGATTTTCAGATATATTAATTTTAATACTATCTTCTACTTTTCATGTTCACTTGCACCTCTGTGTCATATGCTGTAAGATTAACATAATATGGAATTTAAGCAAGAAATCTCAGTTATCTTAAAAAAAAGTATGTTATTTTTATAAAATTTATTCAATTTATATAAAAAAAAAT
Organism: Pelecanus crispus; assembly: GCF_030463565.1. Lineage (NCBI taxonomy): Eukaryota > Metazoa > Chordata > Aves > Pelecaniformes > Pelecanidae > Pelecanus > Pelecanus crispus. The sequence continues at coordinate 103,993,173 of NC_134644.1, forward strand.
TCTTCTTAAAAATTTATTCCATATAAAATTTGTACTCATCTAAATATGTAGTCCCAGACTCCTGTAATTATGCTAGCTTTTCCTTGGAAGATGTGTGATAAAGACTGACAAAAACAGTGAAAGCTCCATCTTCTAAAAGGCATTAGCAGTGTCACCAGCTGTACATCGTTGAAGTGAAATGGAACTTTCAAAGATCTACTAGATGCAGTCAAGCAGGAGGATATTGTCCTGCTAGCTGCTGTAAAAAATGCAGTTGCTAGGTTCACAGAATGTATCTTTCCTGCTAGCACTTTCCTCTGTGAGCACGCAGAGAAAGATACACCTTTTCTCCCCTGAAGCCTTTCCAGGGTCACCTTTGTTGCTTGAGTAATCTGCTCAGTCTTTCCATGTTGTCTAGCTCCTCCTTTAGCTGAAAACATTATTGTCACTAAAGGCAATAGTATTTGCCAACAGAACTAGCTAGTTTCTCTTGTATAGTGCCCATTTTTTATGGGCATTACCCCAACAATGATTTGGACTAAGAGGTTACACTATATAGTGCTCTTTACAATAAAAGCATCAGACTTTCATGGTATTTGAAGGTAATTCATTAGGTAAATTATCTATTTACATGAACCCTTGTGCCCTGTCTTAATTTGCTTCAGCTGAGAAATAGGGCTCATTTTTCTCAAAATCTTTCTACAGAGCACATTTACCAAAATAAGTTTTAAGTGTAACCAGTTTACTGCAAATCTTAAGACCAGCTGTTGGTAAATGTCTTTAGATACAGATCCCAGGCAGCACTCATCACTCAACCTTCTTTGAATTATCCTCCAGTTTCCTGTGACTTGACTAATCCACTCACAATGTCCTGTTTCCTACATATGCTTTTGCTGGTGGTCAGTCATCTTTGTCTTGTGCCCACATCCCTGTTCTTCACAGACATCTTTTTCCTCCAGCTTCTGTCTCAATGCTGGAAACTTCTGCTGTTCTATTGCTTGCCTGCTTGTTGTTCAAATCACTTTTCAGTTGTTAAGAAGGACATGTACAGCACTGCATGCTCCAAATTTAACTCAGAATGTAGTTGGCCTCAAAGTCACAAGGCCATATCTTTGTGTCAGTCCTTAGTTTTCTTCTTCTGGGTTTTTTTTTAAATATCATTTTTATTTGATAAGGCTGTTGCATAATTTGGGGGGTCATGCTGACTTATAGTGAGGACAGAAAAGAGAAAATACTTGTTCAGACACACACATGCATGCACACCACCCTGTAGTGATGCAGCAAAGGACCACTAGCAGGCCATGTGCCTTTGCATTGATTCTGTAGCAGCACAATTCCAACCAAATAGGCTATCACTTGCCAGCAAAAAGTCCCAGAACCCCCTCCAGTGTCACTGAAGTCACCAAATCACTTAGTGCAGTCTCAGACTGCTTTCAGGGGTTCAGGGATTATGAAGTCTACCTCTGTTGATATGCATATAAATTGTTTACTCAGATACAGAAATGATTGTCCAGTTGTGACCTGGAGACTGGAAGTCTACCCACCCCTGCTTACTCCTCTTTCATCAGTCCATAAAATTACAGGTGGAAGCTGGTTTTTCTTGATAGGAGGGGCCTGTTTCTGAGGTAGTGCTCTCAAGGGCGGTTCTGTAAGGAAGGATTTCAGTAGCCCAAGAAGAGCTGGCAGACAGCAGCAAAGAATGGAAAACAGAGCTAACTTTTAGGCTGGTGCTAGACACACCTTGCCACCTTTCCATGCCCAGGTTTTTACCTTTGCTGATAGACTATGCAAATGTTTCACAATATTGCTTCTCGAGCTGTTACAGGTACAAACTATCTGGATATTTAGATACTATGGTATCTAATAGGATGCTATCAATCTTTTATAGTAGGAGAATACATAAATTATAAACAAATATGTCCTTTGGTCTAGTGGAACAGCATAATGATCAAAGACACACAATAGAAATGTATTTGCTTCTACAGTAAGCTTTATTCCCCCAGCGCTCAGTCTGTAGTGATGGACAGGCAGTGAGCTGTCAGTTTTTGTTCTGTCTGTCACACTACACTTACCTCCTGTTGTTTTAAGTAATCAATATGGGGGCTGAAATCACCTACCACTACCTCTGCTACCTACTATTTTGTCCACTCATAAATTATGAATCCCTGCACAACATCAAGTCTACAATTTCGATTGCATTTGCTAATCATTGATCAATAATTCAAAAGCCTCTTCTTCTTCAAGGGTCCCTAGTTTCCTGGAACATATGGCATAAGGCTGACAGTGTTCACGAAACTATTCCCTTATCACAAAAAGGAGCCAGGGAAAACAAGTTGTTTAAAGTTGTTTCTTTCTTCCTTTTTTTTTTTTTTCCTCCCCAAGGGACTGACTTTGTACTTTTTTTATTATTATTTCCCTGGCTTGCTACAGTTAATGACTGCACAAGCACTTGTATGCAGTACCTTCCAGGATTATTTTCAGCTTCATACCTTAAGAAGACATGCCACTTATCAGCAAATCTGGGTAGTTCAGTTTTACAATGATAATGATGGCTATACTTACTTTTACTGGGGTTGGACTACATTTCCCTTTCCAGAAGCCTTTTTTTTCATATTTATGTTATGCCATTTATTCTCTAGAAAAGATCATGAAAATGAGATTAAAAATAATCTTTATTATGTGTTCCTGTAAATACATAACATGAACACAATGAGCAATAGAATCTTTCACAAGTGAATCTGAAGTCCTTAGCCATTACAAGAGAGCCACAGAATGCTTGCTGCACTGTTTCTTTCTCAAAGATTGTTTTATTAGCTATTTTACTGCTAGAGTGGGACCATGAATAATAAATATCATCATACAGAAGAGTTCTGATTACTTCTCCATGGAAACCTTTTCAATGGCCAGATCCTGAAGACACCTACAAAAATTCACTTCATGAATAATCTCTGTGGCTTAAAGAGGAGACAAGTTCAGATGTGCTAGTATATTTGACTATTTTCATGACTAGCTTAAAAAACCCCTTACAATTCTCAAACTTTTTTCAGTCTTTTGTTCTATGAGTTTAATTTTAGAGGAGACACAAAAAGGCTTATTTAGACTGTGTTGTATAAAAGCCTCCTTTAATAAAATAAACTTTTTTGTTTTGATACATTTCATTGGTTAAGAAGTTAAATACAAGTATGCAAATGAAACCAGTATGATAATGTCATCTGATATTTTTCAGAAAAGTTGTATTGCATTGTCTATAACAATGTATTTATCTATACCTCTATTTCCTATAGATGCATTCAACAATTAAATAACTAAAAAAAAGGCAACCCAGGACTTGGGGTTTTAAATACTTGCTTAAAAAATTATAACTTATAATAAAACTACTAACATGATCATTATGTTTTTCTAGGAGACAAAACAGTGTGTGCTTAGTTTGGGATTAACTGATGTACTTCTATGGTTTGTACTTCCTTACATCAGTTCTTTCAGGTGGAATATAACTGTGAACAGCAGCCACAGATATAGTTAGTATCAGACTGTCCACCAGTTTTATTCTGATTGTGTCAGATGCTTACTGGACATTTGAAGGCAGTACCTTGCGAGGTGGTTTACAGGAAACATCAATAATCAAAAAATTGCACCTTTACTGCCTAGTAAAGCTTGTATTAAAATAGTATTAACAGTAGCCCTTTCTGTTAAAAGAAAATAACAATCCTACTTTCTTCAAAGTTTAATCCTAATTTCAAATGTTATAAACAGCTTTTGAGATTAATATCCCTGATATCCTGGTTTAGGATATATTTTTTTTCTTTTCGAGTTTGATTTAAATGTCCAAATTATAGTCCTTCACTGATTTTTCATACACAAACAGGATCAGAATAAGGATTAGTTTTATCTATAACTGTTATATATCATACTCAGGATTCACAGAATTCATGTTGCATCATCTTACTTTATGCATCTCACTGAGTTAAGAAGTTAAAACTGAAGCGGCTTCTAGAAGGCAATATGTTTTTATTTCTGGGTTTGACATCTTTTGGCCTGTCTGAAAAATAGTAAGCAAGAATTTCTGCCCTCCATAGTATACACATGCAGTTTTATCATGAATGAGCACATGAGTTTAACAGTCAGGAGAACAGAGGGGAAGAAAACAAGAAGAATGATAATGAGGTGATGCAGGTGCATAGGATAAGAATTTTCCTAATCCAACAATTTTGAAAGTGAACATGTGTCTTGATGAGATCAAATTATTGGAGGGGAAAATAAGGTTTAACAGACATCTTGTTATGATCACTCCAGATTTTTCTGTATTTTTCATATCTTTTTTAGATGAGAAATAAATTGTTCCTAATTACAATTAATTTTGCATTGCTTTCTTCCTAGAATTTTGGTCAGAAAAAGTTAAATACTTTCCAAGGACAGAGCACATGATGATATATATTATGTAGAGTCAATTGATGGAAACTGCAAATCTGTATGTTACAAGATTCTATGCCAACTCATTTGGAAGCAACATTAAGATTTCTAAAGTGCGAATAATTACATTAGATAATGGAGATTTGGAAATAATGCTGGTTTTGAGAATAATTCTTAAAATCACCAGATATCTAGCAACATAAGGAGTCTTCTTTTTATCCTTGTCAGTTGGGATTTTGACATTTTAGAAGAAAAAAAAGGTTGGTGGGGTTTTTTTCCCCACAGTGAAACTAAATTACGTTGAAATCTATTCAATCAAGACCCAAATCCAAAGATGTCAACAACATTTTGACAAAGATGTTCCAAGCAGTCTAAAATTATTTTCTGAAAATGGAGAATTAATAACACTCAAGTTATGAATCAGACCTCATATATAAAAAAAGTTTGAAATCTCTTATGAATAGCTCTACTTTCAAGTGCAAAATTTAATCTTTGCCATGTTTCATCTCCTACAGGCCCTCTTTTCAGCAGTTGTTCTTCTGCCAACTCTTATTTGGATCAATCATGCCAAAATCAGTTTTGTGCAATACCTATTTTGTATTTCTGGCAGTAACCTCTATCCTTTTCCAACATATTTTAGAGCCTTTGGTATTGGTGGTGGAATGGGCCTGCCACAGAGCACAGCTGAACGGTTGGCCAACACATAGCAAAGATACTGCTGCTTGACAGAATTAAGTATAAAAACCTGTTCTTGTTCTGTCCTGTTTGTTCCTTAACACAAGGAAAAATTTTTTTACAGTGAGAGGGACTGAGAACTGGCACAGGTTGCACAGGGAGGTTGTGGAGTCTCCATCTTTAGAGATATTCAAAAGCTGTCTGGACATGGTCCTGGGCAACTGGCTGTAGGTGGCCCTGCTTGAGCAAGGAGGTTGGACCAAATGATTTCCAGAGGTCCCTTCCCACCCAGCTGTTCCGTGATTCTAAATCTGTGCTCTTTCTCTCTCCTCAAAGATAATGCTATTTTTTGAGCTATTAGAGCTGTTTCAGAACCAAATTTCTGACACTTTTTTGATAACAGCAAATATTTTTATGAAATCCTTATTTGTTCAGATCTGTGATCATAAATTCCAAACACTGCTACTGATTTTTTGACAGTAAGTGCACCATCTATTAAAGTCATACTTTTTTTTTAATTATAAGCTGCCATTTCCTGGGGTGATTACAAGTCATGTTGCAGTTGAATAACACTTCTGATATAACTGGTGTCAGAGATCATACTGATCATAACAAGTGGGATAACTTCCCTAGGTGAAATGAGCAGGAACTCACCTAACAAGCATTCTGATTTTTTTGGTCTGTTTCTTTTTCTTTTCTCTCATGGAGAAAAATGTTGTAACAGCTATCGCATGGAAGTACAGATAGGAAAGCTAAGCATGAAATGCAAGTTGAAATTGCATTACAGAAAGGAAGACTCTCATGTACTAATTTAAGCCAGTGTTCAATTGATGGGAGCTAATGAACTACAAAAGCTCTGACATCTTTTGCAGCAGACAACCCAGTGTAAACTAATCAACATTAAGTCAATATAATCTAACCGTTCGTTGTTCATTGATCTTTTTTACAGGCTACACACTGCCTGGCCATGTGAATGGGTCAGAAATATATATCAGGAAGAGGATAAAGCTGTTATCATAAAGGAGGGCTAAATTAAAATTGGCCAGCGTGAAAGGAAAATGAAAATTACCTGCTGCATCTCTTCATTCTGCTTTTATAAAATGCCTATATTTTCCACCAATGCCTGGTAAAAAAGCCTGACTGGTTCATCCATGCCTGTCTAACATATACACATTCCAGCTGGAGCTATGCAATGAAATCACTAAAAACCTAAAATGAGCAAAGGCCAAGCCTCCTCTTAAAATGAGCTTCATACCAAGACTACAAGCTCACTGTTTCTCCCACTAAGTTTGAAAGGGTCTTATGAAGATTTGATTTTAATTTATGAATCTCTCAACTGTTTTGAACCAACTTTGGAGAGATCCAGCATTTCCCACAGAAGCACTGCCTTTTCTCATATCTGTGGATGCGCATGGGGGGATGTCACTAGACAGATAAAGGTGTTGCATCTCTTTTAAAACCATTAAGGCCTTTGTAGAAAAGTATAAAAGCTGTATTTTCTCCTAAAAGTGTGGCAGACAGAAAACTGTGGAGGTTTCATTGTGGACATGTGAACTAGATACTTCACCTGGTGGTATGCATTTATTTTACTAAGGGAGAAAAATTCCTTGGGCAATGAAATGATACCATGTTACCCAGAGCTTAGATCAAATGTCTCTTTACGTTTGTAGAAATAAAAATAAAATATTGCTGTAAAATATAAAATGGCATTTGGAACCATTGGTAACGATAATGTTTATTAAAATCTGCTTTTGAAAAGATTACTTTTGTACTTGTAGACATACCTTGCAAAAATTTGAAAATGTAAAAGTAATAATTTACTTGTAAAGCTTTTCTATATTTTTTTTTTTTAATACTATACATTTCTCCTGTCACATTTGTTTTTTCTGTATGGAAATTTCAAAGGAGCCCAAAGGTGCTAGAGACCTGACCTAAGTGGAGTTTGATAGCCAATACCCCTGTGACTATTCCAGCTCCCAGTAAAAAGATTCTTGAAACCAAAAGACTTACCAACTCTTATCCAGGATTGAATCCTGGTTGCTTTGCTCACAGGGGTTGTCTCAGTGCAGCTAATGGGGAAGTTTGTGAGAGTATGCTAAGTAAGTCTTGGTCTGCAGAGAAGAAAAACTTCATACTTTTGTGCTAGAAAACAAATAAAAATAATTTTTGTGTCTATTTGAAGAGGTAGTTTACTAACCCTCTTACATAAACATAAACAATAGATTTCAGTGTATTCCAGCTTTTGATTGTCTTTTTTTACTAAGGTATTCACAATACTTTTTAGGTCCCTTCAGGATCAAACTATGTTAGAAATTATATTTAAAATTTAACTTTTATTGCAGAATTTGAAATAGTATCTCTACTTGCTATGACAAAATTGGGAGGGGACAGCTGAGGAGGAGTGAGATCACATTAAGGAAATCTCCCAAATGTCCACATAAGGCAATGTTATTGTCATGAAACTACTAGAACACAAGGAGAAAAAAACATGGTGTAACTTCAATCCCAGCTTTTTAGTTTATTCAAATGAAGGACCCTCAAATGGTTTAGTTAGGAATTAAGTTAATTGGGTTTGGTGTAAGGTTGGTGTACTTCCTGCTGGAAAGTTTCCCATATTTCCTCAGTATAAGTAGCGGCTGGACTCCCATGTCACCCTGTTAGCCCAGACTTTAATTAGTTCTGGCATTCGCCTCATAATGATAAATGCTGAGATGATGAATGGAAATGCAAATGAGTGTGAAGTGGCTCAGCCATCAGTGCTGAATATCATTAATACCTTCCTACTGTTAAATCGATCAATGTCATCCCAGGATCCCTCTGTTCAGCGGGTGCAGATGGCTGTCCGCCAGAATGCCTTCCATTATATTGGCAGTGAAAACTTTGTGGGTTTTTCCTCCCCATATGCTTTTATTCATCTTTTGCTGAATATTTGTTTGGCAACTAGAACTCTAATATATTTCCAGCTGAGATGATAACTATTTAGGGTCAATAAGTGAGTAGCTAATTTAGAGCAAAATAAATATGAATATGGATCTCTTCTCACATCAGGAGAGAAGTATCAAGTGCAGATTCAATAAATTGGAGAGGAATAGAATTTTTCACGATGCAAAATTTCATGTGGTAGTAAAGAAAGACAAAAAAATAGGATGCAAAGATGTTTATTCATTTCTCAGGCATGTTACGTCTTTGCATTTTACAAGTTTCTGTGTCTGGCAGCATGTCCACAGAACTAAGTTTTGTAAGAATCAAATGGTTGCATAATGTTCAACATGAAGTTTTAATATCTGAACATTTTTTTGTGAACATGAAGAATAAACCTTGAAAGCATTGGGAATAATTATTTCATCAGTTAGGCTGCATTTTTTGTGCAGTGAGTTTGGGGGTCATCCACAAGGATGTGCATTAGTCTAGTGGGGTTATTCTTCATAGGGAAGCTTTCCAATCTTCACAGGTGTTTTTTGAGGAAGTGTTTCTGCACATCTAAACTTAGGACCTCACTCTTCCTTCGGGGATGCTTCTCTGCTTAGCACAGAGGGAGTATGGGGATTAGCCTTTGTGAATAATCACTTCTCCATATAGACCACAACTTTCTAACAACCTCAGACAGTAATGAGTCAAGAGTGCTTTATTATGTTAAACAGGAAGAAGTATGTTTCATCCATAAAAAGTGCAAATAACCACCTTTTATGAAGGTGTCAAGAGGTTAGCGAGAGGCTAAATTTACTGCAGTGTATCAGCCTGGAGTCTATTCTCTTATAGCTCGTATTTAGCCATAAGTGGTAACAGCCAAACCATATCATTTTCACACTGAAATCTGTGTAATCAAATCTCCAGTTGTCTATGAATGCGCTCATGTGTGGATTTGGAAAGACTGAGGAAAAACATTCTGTGATGTGTACACCCTGAAACCATAATGCCTAGGTAAAAATTGTACTGGTCCTTCCATCCCCTCTTCTAAATAACACAGTACATCTTACATTTCTCTTCATGAGCCCTCTCACCCCATCCTCTCAGTAGGTTAGAAACTCTCCACTGGATTGAGAACTTACTGGAACTGGTCCAAGCATAAATCACTCCTTATAAGGTTCTACTTACATAAATGAAACTGTCTCTTTTTTTCCTAAATGTCTATATTCCAAAAAGTAATTTCTATAAATCACCTTTCCATTTACCCACCAAATTTGTTTAGTAGTGGGATTATTCTCTGATCTTAGGTGAAATGTTTTCTTGTATTAGTCTAATGAAAATTGAAAGATAAAATCGCACAAAATATTTTGTTACTTAGGAGTATATTAGAGCTTTGGAATCTATACTAGAGTAACACCAGCCAATTTCAATAACATCGAGAACACAACGAAATAAATTAGACATTTTAATTGTGAGACTATATCACTTTGATAGGATTGCTAGGGAAAAGCCAAAATAAATTCTAATAACAAAACAATAATTTAAACAGAATATACTGCACTTCTGTGTTATTTTTGCTAGGTTTTAATGTTTAAAAAATGATAATAATACCTCATGCAATGAAGCTGCTACACTGACTTATGAAATAAATACGAACTTTAATGATCCTTTTGCTTACAGTCAACATGCTTATGAAGGCTGAGATAGAAAGTTAAAAATATTGCTCACTTTGATTTGAAAAAGAATAAAACCATTCTTTCTGTGGAAAAAAGTGCTGATGTTTCATATCCATACAATAAGCAAGCAGATTCCAGGAATTATGTCAATCAAAAGCTGGAGAGTTAGTTATGCTTCTTTTAGTAGTGCAGGCATACATTTTTATGGCAATCAGTTCTTGCTTATACTGTTAGCAAAACCATTTTTCTCTTTTTTGAATTAGTTCTATTCTTGTTACATATTAATTTTCTCTAATGCCAGATGTGTACATAGTACTTTAAAGAACAGTGGGGGGAAAAAGGGGGCGGGGGGAGGATTGTGCCCAAAAGAGGCTCAATGTGAAGTGAAATTAAACGAGGTCTGAAACACAGAGATTAATGTGGGAAGTCTGTGACAGAGATTTCGTCAGAAGGCTGTCAGAAAAGGCTGTGTCAGTAATGTGACTTCAGAAGGGTTTTGGATTCCAAGGCACCCTTGAAGCACCACAGTCACATACTGCCTCCAAGCTTCTGGTTTTACCCATCCAAAATGTTCCTTAAAGTAGCTCTCATAAGGTTTGAACTGAAGGTGGTCCACACACAGCACAACTGTGCTGGCTTTGCTTGCTTTGCTCGCTTTTCTTACACTGGTCTCCTCATAAGCTCTGCTTGCCATCTCACGTCTCATGTGATGAGAATCTATGATTATTCAAAGCTTGTTGTTTTGAACAGACTTCCTCTCTCTATTTCTTCGATTCTCCATTTCAACTGGCAGCTCATCTTGAAATGCATCTTTCAGACCAAATTAGATATTTTCAATTATCTTTTCCTGTGTGGTTGCACAACTACTAATGGATTTCAGCCATCATATTATACTGTTTAATATATATGTCTTCATTATCTATCTTTATATGTGGTAACTAATTTTTGCAGAGCATTTCCCAACCAGTCAAATCAGGTGGAGATTTTGCCATTAGCTTCAATGAAAACAAAATCAGTTTCTGCAATTTTCTTTTTAATTACCATCCATACTACAAGGCCACTATGTTGGCTGTGCCCGTTGGCTTGCCCTTTATACTCAGTGGAGGTATGTGCAAAGGGAGATATTATGCAGAATGCATAAAGATGGAAGATCATGTCCCGGAGAAAAGATATGTCTATTATACATCAAGCTGATAGCATTATCCTAGGCTGCACTACTTTTCATTATAAAAAGCTACTTTCAGTTATTTAGGGCTTTAAGAAGTCTGACCCATTGGGTGCATGTCTACAGCTGCACACGCACATGTGCACTTTTGCATTACATGCATGGGTAAAGTTTCACATATAAAGTCAGAAAAACAATGTTTTCTATCTATAGCTAGAGAGCCATCTGGGTGACTGAAAATAGGGACAGGTACCAGAGGCCTGACCAAAGAGAAGGACTGGGGATGAATGACAACAAAGTACTAAAAGCAGGATTAGGACTGCAGTGAAGGACAGTGAAGTAAAGCATAAGGCTTGCTAAAGTCTGAGAAAGTTAGAAATAGAAGAGCTCTGTCTGGCTGGGGTAGAGGGGAAGGAAGATTCCCATCAGACACTGGCAAAGAATCAGCTCCCAGGGCCTCAGCAACATCTCAAAGGTCAAAAACAGTTCTGTGAAAGCCCTTGGCAAACTGCGGGCCTCATTTACCTCTGAGAATATCTCTATGCAAAGGACACAACCTTGCTGTTGGTATCACAGTTAGTGGTCATATGAGATACGATAGAGATTTGTTCAGTGGTCTAAAAGGGTTTGGTTCAGCTAATGGCAGACATAAGTTCTAAGTCTTAATTCATTACAAAGATCTAGGAATTATGTCTGAAATATGTGAAACCTAGAAAAGCCAGGCAAAAGCAGTACCTATGCAAAGTCAAGGTCTCCATGTGGAAGCAACCTTACCTGAACCCCACTTTGTGTGATACAGAATAGTTAGTGGATCAGAGAAGATTACAGGAAGTTTTGTGGCTAAAGCAGCCTTGGAGAACTGGATTAAACCTTGCCTCTTGTCATACCAGTCCTTAATGAGGCTGGTCTAGTCCTTTCAACCAAATTTTTTGTAGGTGGTTACTAATTATATACTGTTCGTTTTATAGGTCTCTGATTTGCAAAGATGCTGGGTACTCACATTTACATTGGCAAGAGCTGTGCTCTGAGTTAGTAGGGAGCTAGAGAACAGCAAGCACATACATAGAAACCAGGCCATATGCATACAAACAGACAAACAAACAAAAATCAGAGCATGGGTGTAGCCCAGGTGAACTACCAAGCTGGTGAAGCTGCCATCAACATAAAAAGGGATGATTTTTTCACAGCTCCCTGCTGCTACCTTTTGCTGACCAGTCTGAATATCCACTCTGAAGCTCCACTAACCGGGAAAGAGCTACAAACCTCAGTCTGCAGAGTCCAGAGCAAAGCTCAGATTCATGCCCCTGCATCAATATTTGGGCGGTCTTCCAACATGTCTCTGAGAATGAAGAGACAGCCTACGCTTCTAGCATTAATGTTTCTACATCTCAGCTTTTTCTGTTAAAGAAAAAAGCCAAAAGAAACCCCAACAGAAATAGCGACCCTATGTTATTCTGCACTGCTTTTTTGATACCGTTTGCTACATACCTTTGTATTACAGTGACAACCAGGATACATCATCACAAAATTACCATTTCTCTCATGTGGGCAAGGTTTAGACAACACTCAGTAAACATGTCATGAGCCTTCATTAAGTAAAAAGGGTGAGGAGCTGCTGCTTTTGGTACCATCCATCCATCCCGTGAGTTGAATCACAGAAAAATAGAATGTGATCATGTAATTAAAGACTACATCACACCCTGCAAAACAGACAACCACATCTCCAGATTTTTAATATCTGAAAGCTTGACAACAAACTTAGTGTTCTTCTAATTGTGGCTTTCTGTACATTGCGGAGGCTGGAGGGAAAAGACAGTGAGTAGTACTCTGTTTTCAAGCACTATTGATAATATGAAAGAAGATTAAATGTTCAGATAATAAAAGCTACTCTACAGTGATCAATTTGTTAATGTCAGATTTAAAGATTTATACTCGTATAAATCCAGCATGGCTGTACTGAGATCAAAATACTCTTAATTTCCATAGGTGTCATTTGTAGTTCAGTTTTGTCCTTAATCTTGCATTTCTTTTCAGTCATTGTAATTTTACAGAAGTGTGTCATAACTCAGAGGGAAATTTTCAGGAATAGAACATCATGCACTGGAATGGTGTTTGCATATGCACTGGGAGATTTTAAATACATATGAAGAATTAATTAATTTGAAACTGACTGAGAATTCTGGCAGCGTAATTAAAAGAGAACTGTGAAGGAAGCCTGAAGGAAAGCAGGACAAGGAGAAGGATGGGTTAATGCAATATTTTGCAGGCACAGAAAGGTGGGGGCAGTTGAATTAACCAAGAAATAAATAATAAAAAAAACCCTAATAATAAACAAAGTGAGGAATACCTATTGCATTCTCATGGTTACAGACAGATGTCTAAGCTGACTGTTTTCCTGAATCAACTTTACTCAACACCTGTGAGCATGTGATTAATTTAACCAGAGTACACAGTGTACTTTTCTTTCAGTCAAAAAAAAAAAAAATGTTGACCTCTGGTATTGTGAAAGAAAGACAATCAGCTAACCTAATAGGCCCTTTATTTGCTAATCAAACCTCTCATTAACAATTAATTGGATCAAAAGTTCTCTGGCCATTATTGCTGTGTCAGTTCGACTCTGAGGGCCTCAGAGGATGAAACTAAATGAGCTGGTCAGGTTATAAATAATTTCCAGTGGCTACTCCTCTTACCTCGGGCTGTTCAGGTAGAGGTCAATGTCCTGCCTACTGCAGGCAGAAAAGACTGTTGCTGGGACAAGCAAAAGACGTTCTTCCTTTTCTAAGACACTCATTTAGGTTTAGTAATTTAAATCTTTGTAAAAAGCCACAGTATAAAAGCAGCTCTGTACTGCAGTGTTTCTGCATGTACTTGCTTATCATGACTGAATCAAAGCAACATTTCACATTGCTTAAAGCCTTTCAAAAATGAAAGAAGCCAGGAGTTGCTTTAATCAGGAAATCTGCTTCTTAAAGAAACCCTGCAGAGACACTTTATGGCAATATAATTATTTGTTTCTATTCTTAACCTAATAATACAGGTAGTGACTGACAGAGTTCAAATACTGCTCATCAAATAACATGAAAGGACCTGTCAGAAATGAATGAAGATACAAATGAGAATAAAGTGAACAGGGTTTGGTCCAAAATATGTGCAATGCCACATTTAACAGTTGGTTTCTCTTTTTTCATTTTAAAAAAAAAAAAAAAAAAAAAAAAAAAAAAGAGGAAAACTTCATCTTTCTGGCTTCCCTCTAGACAAAAAGGTGACAAGTGGTCTGGGCAGGCCAAGTCTCAAAGGTCCTATGTGGTGAACTCCAATATGATGACAGGACCATTTGTTCATTATAATGTGAATTGAAAGAGCAAAGTAGAGAAGGAGGTGACTTCCATCCAGGGCCATTCCAAGGATCAGACAATGAAAAAGAGTGACATAAAAAGTGCATGCATGGTGGTGGGAAGGAGGAAGGAATCTAGAAAAATAATGATATTGAAATGCAGTGCCACTCAAGAATTTCTGGGTTTCCAGATAGGAGAGGCAAGTTGCAGAAATACGGGACTTCTTATATTGGTTAATCAAAAAGAAGAGCTATAGTATTAAAAAATAAAAAATGTGAGCTATTTAAGGGAAGAGTCTTAAGAAGTGATAAGTGGTTTTAATAGGATCTTATGTATACAGTAAGGTTATCCAGACCAAATAGAGGAGCTGAATATATAGAGAAGCTGAACAGTTCCTTGCAAAAACAATACCTAATGGCTCAAGCTGTCACCTAGAACAGAGGAAAAATCTGAAAAGAGAGTGGGACAGGAAAGGACAGCAGAAGAGGTACAGTCATTCACCAATTATGTAACAGTAACTCCAGATGCTGCACAAAGCTATGTGTACATGAGTTTTTTTCAGGCAAATGAAATTATCTCCTAACCGGCCAGAAGGCATGTAGATGTGGTTGGGTCAGCACGACATTAACATATCTATACAGCTTTGGCAAGGCTTGGGAACAAAAGCCAAGCTCTTGTCTGCTTGGAGCATGGACAAGGGGAGGTCAAAAAAGATTGATAGCTCTGAGTAGCTGAGACTTGGAAACTTCTAGTGCATAATAATGTTATTAGGGACCTCTAGAAACTGGAGATTGTAGTTCCAGATACAACTACTGCTATTGCACACTCCTGCTGCTGCAACAGGTTATGTCCACAGTAAATCTCCGATTCACAACCCCTGTGTGGGAGGAAAAAAACCAACAAACGAGCAAACCTCTCTGTGTCTTCAGACACAGGAATGCTCAGTTGATGGCTGAGCTACATAGCACTACTTGTAACTGGCTTTAACAAAAGTAAAGAAGTATGGGGAGAAGCGGGTGACTCAGTACCTTGAGAATGGGATCCCAGGTCTGGAGAAGAGCCAGGAGAAGGAAACATTGACCCTGAAGTCACCCCTCCTTATGAATTTTGCAGTTTAGTGAAAGATGCGCTGGCCAGGCAGGATTTGGCTAACTCTGACAGGATTAAATATACATGATTCCATTTCAGTGACAAGCTGCTTGTTGTCAGGCATATGTATCAAACATGACGTAGCTGTATTTGGAGGTATTTTAGCCATTTAGTAATGTATATTATTATATATATACATATTTCCCTCTTGATTACTTATTTTCAATACATTAGCAAAGATGTTTCCCAAAGGGCTGAAAAGGGGGCTTGGGAACCGGATAAGACCATTCTCTGGGCTTAAATTTTTAATATTAAAATGCATTGAGATTTGCTATACACTTGCTCAAGATGTATTGCCCCAAGCAAAACAGCATTTTATAGATGGACATGCAATTTTGTTGCTTTCAGCTGAGGGTCACATTTGTTTTAGTGGCTTTGGGATGTGTGAAATAATGAATGACAAGTATAAATAAGCATTCTATGTTTGAAAAAAAAAAATCAGAATTGAAGTCTTTTTTATATATACACATGTACGCTCATACACACATACACATGCCCCTTTACATTGAAACAGATCTTGAAGAGACACAGTTCAGGTAAAAAGAAATACTATATTGTTATTTTTATTATACAAGACTACATCATAAATACTCTGGGTAAATCCAGCCACTTTCTTTCCACTAACAAAGCACAATATTCTTAATTTAAATCATGCCAAGAGTAAGCCCTAATTTTCCTACCCTCCTACAAAGAAGAGACATCTGTTTCAGTTGGAGCATAGCTGAAATGAGTGTAAGAGGAAGTTACGTTATATCACTTCTATCTTCCTAATTTTAAATGACACCAGTATTTGAACCATACTTCATTAAATATTCCTGAACGCGTTCTATCTCTACAACCCACTTTCATCAAGACATGCAAGGAAACTCATGTGAAAATCTTTCTCTTTGAATACATAATGTAAGATTGCTAATCATGCATTAATCTCATGTATTGATTTTGCATTATTCCTAAGGGCGAAAGAAAAGTACTTCTAACAATTCCATTGGTTTGATAAACATTTTAGCTAAGGTTATGCTGTGATTACTGTAAAACCAACTTAATTCACATTAAGTCCCCCATTTTATCTCATGCAACTCTGTATAAAAAAAATCTTTCAGTGATGTGTCAGTTTATTTGTTTCAGTATAAAAACTACTTATTTGTGGTTTGTAGGAAACCCCTTTTCCAAACTTGAGTGACTAGGGTTTTTTGGAGTTATGTACAAGAAAACAATGTTGAGAGGAGATGGCAGTAAAATAGTGAGAATTTAGCCAAGGTAAGCATCCTAACTACAGATAGAGTTAAGATTATGCAGCGTTATCCTTAAATTCATCTTGGTGGTGTTAATAGGGAAGCAGGGAAAATACAGGTACGTACTGATTAGTGTAACTTTTTATTTAATATCGAGTTTTCTGCTCAGAAACATTGGGAAAAAATACAAGAAGGAAAAATAAGAGACAGTAGATGGAAAATGAAAAATTGTTTTACTTCTGAGAGCTGAAACAGAATAAACAGTTCTCAATGTCTTGAAATTAAATGAAAACTTGAATTAATGGTTCAAAACTGTGGGTCACTTTTTCTGATCTATTTACTAAAAATAAAAAGAAAATTAATATTTATAAATTTTTAAATCACTACCTAGAAAAAGAAATAATTTCTTCTCCATGATAGGGAGCTAGCCTATTGTACATATTAATATGTTAAAGCAAATTCTCCTATTTATGAGTTGTTGCCTTGAGCTGTGTTTAGGTAGACAGTGTGATTACTGGGAAGGTATAAATGAAAGCATGCATCTCTAGGTGAGTTAGTTTCAGAACTAATTTGGAGCAAGAGTTAGGGCAAGTGCAGCTGCACTGTCTGACCTTTATCTAATGTCTCTTCTGGCAAAGGAAGAATTTGGAAATTTTGTTCACTTACCCCCTTTTTCTTGGTCATACTCACTGCTCTGGTGATCAGGTGGCATGATACAGGTTTTGCTATAGGACCCTTACATTGCGTAAGGACATTTTCAACCCAAGTTATCCAGCTTTAAAACAGCACTGCATTACTGGTGCAAAAAAAAGAAGGAATGTCATAGGGCTAGAACGTTATCTGTGTGGTTTGTTGTCACTTCTACAATACCAGACTGCAGCACTTGGCATTATACATTGAGAGATACTGTCTCAAAAGATGTAAATCAGTGAAGCTTTAACAAAGATAAATGATCCATACTCATTTAGAACCTCTAAAGATCTAGGTATAAATTTGCAAAGTTAATATCAGGTTTCTCTTTTCCTAAACTGTAGACAAGCAAGCATTTTCCAAAGTAGATGAAAATTTGGTGTATCTTAAATGTTGAGAAGCTATACTTGATGCTTTTCCCCAGATTTTCTATAATAAGTAGAACTTCTAACTAGCTGAAATACTTGTTGCAACCTTGTTGATAGCATTAACATTGATGTAAATGCTATTGATTGAAGTATTCCCAAACCAAAAAAGATAATTAGAACTTGAAAAATAGAGAGTTTTAGTAAGTCTCTGTGTTTTGCCTTTCATTTATGTTTTTACTTCATTCAGTTTTGCCAAGTATAGATACCTAACAGGAAAATGCTGGTATTTATGTAAAAATGCATTGTCATTTCCTCTGGAACACAGAGATTTCACAAGGTATGCTCCAATTTCAGCACACACTGCCTATGTAAGTAGGTATATGCAATAGCAGGTTCCTCCCTCAATCACCATAAACATATTTCAACTTCGCTATATGTCTTTCTATCTGTCCTGTTAGTAGTAAACTGAAGGTGGCTTCCTCTAAGGAAATACTTGCACTATAGAAACAATGTACTAATTTACAAGGTCTATAGTAAAAACAAACAAGAAATCCTACCAAATCACTCAGACTACATAATGAGAGGTGAAAGGGAACAAACTTTTCCGTCCTGTTTGGCCCTGTCATTCCAGAAACCTGCAACATCTCCTGATTAGTCATTCACTAGCTGCAGAAGGAAGAGGTGAGGCAGGACTGTAATTTGAGTGCTTTGCAATTAATTCATATCTATTTTTTACCTTGCTGTGGGTTTCTTTTTTTCTTCTTCAAATGGCAACAGAATAAAGTGTTAGAAATATAAGTAAGTCTGAAGACAAGGCATGTTGCTTTCATTTAAGTTGAGGGTCACTTTAAGATATCTTTTCATGTATCTTCTGCCTTAGAACTATCTTTTCATTAATGTCTTCTGTTGTGCAGGAATTAGAGAAGGAGGCAAAGAGAGAGAAGGATTTCTAGGCATTTTTCAGTGCACATCAAGTAAAATTTCCTTGATATCTTCAGACAGCTAAAGCGTTAGGAAACCCTGTTCAAAAAGGAAAAAATGAACACATTTACAAAATTCAGGATCACATCAATGGTAAATGTTTTGGAACTCATTTCTAAGCAAAAACATTTGGGGTGCTCGTGCCCAGAGGCTTCCTTAAGTCAAGACATATACAACGAGAAGTCTTGGATAGCTGCCCAGGCAGACTGTGCCAAAGTAATTTCTGGCAGTCCTTACAGTGGAGATTACAGTTAAATGTGAACTGATTCACATTACTTTCTATTTTCCAGTTCTGACAGATGGAAACAGATACCAAAGAAGAGTCCAAATCTCTCCACATGTTGATCCATCTCACTCATCATGCTCTATATACTGCACTCAAAGTGGAGAGCTATTCTGCAGACATCAATTTGGGAAATCTTTTGTGCTAGGAAGGAAATAAAACCAAGTACACACAAGAAGATACTGCCAGTGAGATCTGTCCTCTGTTCTTGATCTAGTGAAATGGACAAGATGTAGATCTGCAGTTCCTAACAGGACAGCTTATTCAGACCACACTGAAGGAAAGTTAGGTTAGTGCTATGGGTGCTTTGGTTGGACATGGCCTTTGGGAGGTTTCTATAACAAAAATCAAGTGTAACCATGTCTACTGGGGGCCTTGAAACGCAGTGCCATTATGGAGGCTATGTTGCTTGAATGTTGCTTCTGCATTTTTCATATGGGGACCATTTCAGAAGCATGGTTCAGAGACCTGCCATGTGGAAACAGATACAGCCAGATCTCCACTACTGATGGGCACTACAGGATGAAGTAGGATGAATGGAGCCTGAAATTCAGGACTCTTCCCAGTGCGTTACTTGGATTCATGACTGTGTTTTTTAGACTTCTTATTTCTTTCTGACTCTAAATGAAGCATTGCTAGGGCTTGTCAGAGTCTAGAAGGTAAAGCAAGAAGAGCAGCATCAGCATGACAAAGATTATTTTTTTCTGGAGGCATTCTGTTGAAAAGCAACAGACAAACACAAGGTCTCTGAAAATCCAGAAACCAGAAATATCTCGTGTAAAAAAAAGGGGGTGAAGATTAAAAACATGGGGTTTTTCATGTTGGTTTCTTAAGAAGATAAAGCTTTATGTATGATTGTTATAATCTACCTGCCTTCCCCTGTTATCTTTTACCTACTGAGAATCAGATAGGTATCTCAGAGATACCATGTTCAGACAAGTTTCATGAAAATCTGTCACTAAACATGGGGGAAAGACTCAAGGTAAGGTCCTACCAAAGGAAAGGTTGAATCCTGAGCTCAGCATTGCTTGTTCTTCTTTGGCCAGCCTGCAGCCAGGGTGCACATACAGGCTGGGCAGCCAGGGCACCCGCAGTTTGGCACCGGCCAGGGCATGTGCTGCCCTTTTTGCAGCTGGTGGTTATTATCAGGGACAGACCTGGGGTTTCAGGGCAGGGTTTGGTGGGAGGGAATGAGAGACATCTCAGGGAATCGTGATAGGTAGCATGGGACACAAATCTCTGAAAGCAGGGTTTTACTACCTCTGTTGTTGGAAGAACGACTTACTAAATGTGTATGCAAAAGCTGTAGAAGGAATTTTATGGCAATGGTACTGATGATGACCATTAAAAAGCCTGCACTATTTTCCCACTATGAAGAGGGAAAAGGCTTTTTCCACTCTGAAAGAATCACATTTCTCTCAATAATTGGATGCAATAGATTAGAAAGGACTGTTTGAATTACTTATTATTGTGCACTCTTTAAAAGTATGCTATGTAGATGCTGTTAATTTCACTTTAAAACTCAAAAGGAAGGTAGAAGTATATTTGAATGTGAGGGTGGTGCTATCCATGATCTGAATTTTAATAACACTCCCTTGAAGCTCTCAGGAATTGTTTTCCATTAGGGATGAGAAATTCAGAAATAAGGGAGTGGCTGACAAATATTTTGTTCACAAACAATGCTCTCTAATAGTGGCAGTAGTAATCATGTTAAGTGTTTCAAATCCAGAGACTCAAGAGAACTGTCTAACACGAGAGCTTTTCAGTCTGTGAATCAGGCAGAGGATAGAGTGACCAAGAAAGATTACAACGAGTATATCAAAGAGGGCAAAATCTGGCTGTAGAGGCCTGGGTGGTTTAGTGAACTGGCATCAAATTTTCAAAAGCAGCCTAAATGGTAGGAATGGAGATAAGAGAGGACATGCAGCTTGTAGTTGTTCTCCTCTAATCTGAGTGCTGCACCAGCTGTGTGGATATGAACAGTACCACAGTAATATATTCATGCATAAGACTTCCATTGTTGCAAAGAGTGTGCTCAGAAATTACAATCAAAATTAAGCTTTTAAAAAATGAAAACTGAAACTGAAGACCTCAGTCGGAGAACTGTGAATTTTCATTTTGCTTGTTTGATTTCATATATTTGGTTTGAAGAATTGAAAGAATGAAAAAGAAATAATTTCCCATCAGGATGGAATTTATACTTCAGGGGTTTTTAAGGTCAGCTGAGCTCTCCCAAACAAATTATAAAATAATTTTTAATTCTTCATGTTTTTAGATGCATCTTTTCTTTGGTATGAAAACTTAAAAAATGAAAATATTGTCTTGAAGTAGGGAAAAAACACCCACACTCCATTAAAAAGAGTTAAAATGAAATATCTCAGACATTTTGCCTTCTCTCTTATTTTCTTAACCAGAACTACTCAGTATTTTGACCGCAACTCATGAACATTTCAATTTCTTCCAAACTGCATTTTTTAACACTTAATCCACTTAAGGATATTCAGACACTTTGATATATCATAACACAGAGTTGCCCTGCCAGATTAACCCATTACTCTTAGGTTATGATGTTTCTAAAATATTGTTTATCTATAACCAGATGTCTTATGATTTATATCTCTCCACAAGGCTATTTACAGTAGGAGATAAATGGAACACTAATATTCCATATGTGGCTAATATAAAAATAAATGCAGCTAAGGGAAGAGAAAGTTATGCAGATTCTGTAATACACATGATTACTGAAGAAATGCATTGTTTAATGAAAAAAAGTTTGAAAATTTAAAGTATGAGAAACTCATGTCATACCAAAGAACTGTAATCAAGGGGAGATAAAGATTTTTGGAATCATACATAAAATACAAGGCTGGATATTTGATGCCATCATTAATTATAACAGGAGGAAATGATCCTTTACTAATAGACATACGTTGATTTAACAAGGTAAAGCGGGAGATGGAAAACAGTATACCATGTGTTGGAGCCATTGGCTACACTAAAAAAAACCCAAGTATAACCTTAACACATCAATGTGATTAAGTATAATAAAAAACCCCAAAACTACATGTAAAATTATAGAAAAAAAGTTTGAGAGAGGCTTTTTATAAACCACAATCTCTTAGAAGAATTCATTTAGAAGAACAGTGGGAGAACACTGTAATTTCTCCAGTAGAAGCAAACCCATACACTGCACCAGTTGTGTGAGTGGTGATTAGACGTATGTAAGCCCACTGATCCTTCAGTTTGAAACAGATAATTACTCAAAGCCAGAAACTCCATACATACCCTTTAAATCAGGAGGAATGGTAAAAATTTTAAAAATTGCCTTCTTATCATGAATCAGTATTCAAAATGGATTGCAAAATATTTTTATGGTACAGGTATATATACATGTAGTTGAGTCTGAAAGACAGCAGAAACAAGGTAACTAGTGACCTTGCTGTACTCCAAGGAAAAATGAGTCTGTTTTTTTCAAATGTTTGACAGCTGATGTTCAGATCTTACAGTTAATCTTTATTTTGAGATTTTAATAACCATGTTTTTGAACAGATGCAATAGTACAGTGTTAGTAGTAAAAATGGAAAACATACTTTAACTTTCATAGACCCACTGTGTAATTGATTAAGTAAAGGCTTGAAGACACCACCCAGAAACTGATCTTTGAAAAACTTTGAACCTAAAACAATTTTTCTTTTTGCCTCGTTGTAAGGATGTATGGATGATTTAGTGATTAAAGTTGCTTTTTATGCTGAATATTTTATATTGTTCTTGGTCAAGAATTTCAAAATTTTTTCAAAATGTTGACTTAAAATATCAAATTTGATTTTTTTAATTAGTCTTTTCACACAATTCACACCATCCAAAACTAACTCATATAAAACACAAAACAGAATTAAGCCACGCAAGGTACACATAGTAAATAATGAAATACATGAAAAAGCTTTAGTGCCATCCTCTTTAAGAGAGAAAAGGAAAAAAATCATGCTGCTTCTGAAGCCAATCATGGAGATCACAATCTGCAAGCAAGGAGGCAAGAGCAAAAGAGATGATGAGTAGAAGAGAGTGTGAGTCAGGAAGTCCAGCTTTTCAAGTGGAGAAGACTCCATATTTCTTAAGAAAAAGCTTGAGAACTATCTGCCACCTTTTCATCTGAGTGGCCCAGCATCTATCCCATGTCTAGCATTGACTCAGATCCATGTCCTATGAGACCAGAGACTGTGTGTGTGAATCAGATCTTACATCTGGAGGTACAGCTACTCTTCCCTGAGTTGCAAGACCTAGGCACACATGCCCATACTGCTGAGACTTGATAGGGGAGTTGTTGTCAGGAAAGCAAGCAGGAGAGATTGGGCCACAGCCTCACAGAATAATTCTGGCAGGCAATGTACAGCCCACAGGTCACTGACACCCACCTCTGCTCTAAACTACTGAAAATAAGAATAGCGCATATAGTAACTTCTCAATGTGTGAGCAGTATACATGAAGGTCAGCCAGCCACAAATGAGCCTCCAACTATGTTTAGAAAGGCAGATATGAAAAGCAACTCTTAGGCAGGTAAAGGTCAACACTGACAAACCCAGATCTTCAAGTTTCTCCCAAGGTGTTCCCAAGTCAACATCAGTTAAACTTTGCCTTGATATTGCTTCATTTATACTGATCTTGATCAGTTGTTGCATGCCATGTGTTGGTATATCAGAATTGATCATGTGGAGCACTGCAATGATGACTTCAGATTTCAAAGATCTGATATTCCCCCCTCTGTTGTTCATAGAACTGCATCATTTTTTATCATGACCAATTTTGGACAATATTTATGGGTGTCTGTTTGCTGGTACTTTGCAGTAAAATAATTAAAACTCATCTAGTACAAGAAAAGAGGCTGGACTGTCTTCAGGGCTCTGAGAATTTGTTTGCTGAGTTGCCTTATATAAATCTGGCAAGTGGCCGAAAAGCTGCCCTTGACCTGGTTCTGTCATAGTTATCTCCTGATACGTGTAAGAGTGATACCTGCCCTAAACACACTTTCCGAGGCAGACTTAATTATTGTGTGTTATATCAGGAAGCAGTCTAACTCTTGAGGAATTCTCTGGCCAAAAAAATGAGAAAATCCACAAGGCAATCAAAGCACTTGACAGTTATCAAGTGCTTACTTTTTCAATATCCAGTCCACTGCAGAAGCCCTCACAGGGAAGCCCCACCACTTCTCAGAAGTGGATTTAAGTTTCTCCATTCTACTCTAGGATGTTGTTTTCTAAGTATTTATACAGTAGTTTAATAAAGAGGAAGAAAACATATGGGCTACTCTTGCTGTTGATGAAGGGTATAATGACAAACTGGCCTAATCAGAAGTTCGTACACATCTGAGACCAGATGTACATTTCACCTTCACAGCTATCTCCCAGTGCCTTGGTCACTCCAACAAACAGCTCTGGCACTGTCTTTTGGCAAAAAGGAACTAAATCAGCATCATTCACCTTGGAACAGCCACAAACTCCTTGAATCTCATGTGGTTTTTTCTCTGAAATGAAGGGAGCAAGTCCCCTGGCAGTAGGACACTGACTGTGATCAATAACAGTATGCCATTCCTTCTCTGTGCTTTCAGCTGCGATACAGTTGGTGCCATGAGCAGAGTGACCTTGTGAACCGTCTATTTGCTACTCATCCCACACTGCAGTCATGACATGGTATTGTGACAGTCATGCTACACAGGCTTCTTCAAGCCTAGGTTTTCTAAGGTTGCTGTTTCAGTTGATTTAATAACTCAGCGCTGGTGAAGGCAGTAATTCACATTCCCCTTGCTCCCAGATACAAGCTTCTGCATCATAATTTATGCCAGTGCTTCCCAGATTTATTTGTTAACCAATTTAACACGTTAAATTCCAGAAAACAAACTCAACAAAACATTTTAGTGGACTAAGTCAACACACAGACATGTACAGTGAGCACAAAGGTGGAAGTTAGGTCCACACAGGTATGGTATGTAAGGATGGGGAGAAAGGACAAGGGAAGGAAAGAACAGAGAAGGAAGAAGGGTGAAGAAATACTTTGCCTACTGAAATGGCAGGTAGTAATTAGAAACACCCAGCTGCCCCTTACCTAGGTGTGTAGGTCATAACTGAAGCTGATCTGAACTCCAGTATTGCCACTAGTCCGTTCAGATGGGCAGCAGACCCAGAGACACTGTTTCAGCACTGCTGAACTAGAGCAGTAATGGAGCAGATTACAACTCAGACAGAATCTCCACCTCCACTGAAATCCAATATCTCAGAGCAGTCCTCATCTTGGCTCAGGGGGAAAAGTAACACAAAATCTTTTTCATGCATCTGGCAGAGCCAAGGCCCTTCCTCCTTCATGTCATAGAATCATAGAATCATTTAGGTTTGAAAAGACCTTTAAGATCATCCAGTCCAACCATTAACCTAACACTACCAAGCCCACCACTAAACCAATTAAGGGTAGAGTAATAATTTCATGTTTCCGGACTTGGCGGCTAGATTATTTTTTAATGAAAGTAAAAACTAGGAATCATTAAGGTTGGAAAGGATCTCTACGATCATCAGTCCAACCATCAACCCAACACCACCATGACTACTAAACCATGTCCCAAAGTGCCACGTCTACAAGTTTTTTGAACACCTCCAGGGATGGTGACTCCACCACCTCTCTGGGCAGCCTGTTCCAATGCTTCACTACCCTTTCCGTGAAGAAATTTTTTCATAACATCCAATCTAAACCTCCCCTGACCCAACCTGAGGCCACTTCCTCTCGTCCTATCAATAGTTACCTGGGCAAAGAGACCAATACCCACCTCGCTACAACCTCCTTTCACGTGGTTGTAGAGAGCAATAAGGTCTCCCCTCAGCCTCCTCTTCTCCAGGCCAAACAACCCCAGTTCCCTCAGCCACTCCTCATAAGGCCTGTGCTCTAGACCCTTCACCAGCTTTGTTGCCCTTCTCTGGACATGCTACAGCACCTCAATGTCTTTCCTGTAGTGAGGGGCCCAAAACTGGACACAGTATTTGAGGTGCAGCCTCACCAGTGCTGAGTACACTCGGATAATCACTTCCCTGCTCCTGCTGGCCACACTATTCCTGATGCAAGCCAGGATGCTGTTGGCCTTCTTGGCCACCTGAGTACACTGCTGGCTCATGTTCAGCCGGCTGTCAACCAGCACCCCAGGTCCTTTTCAGCCAGACAGCTTTCCAGCCACTTTTCCCCAAGCCTGTAGCGTTGCATGGGGTTGTTGTGACCCAAACGCAGGACCCAGCACTTGATCTTGTTGAATCTCATACAGTTGGCCTTGGCCCATCAATCCAGCCTGTCCAGATCCCTCTGCAGGGCCATCCCATTTGCAAGGGTGCTTGAACTGCTTGTGCAGCTGTCTGCCATCACTCTCCCGCCCACGTGGAGTAGGAGAACAGAGACAGGACATGGATGGGACTGTCACTCCAAACCAAGTGAAGGTCAGGAATGACTACACTAGTAATGATGTGTCAGGGAGCAAGGAAGAAGGCAGTGTGGCGCAGGTGAACCTCAAGTCACTGGGTGTGCATGTTGGGGGAAGGCAGCTGTATCTTCTGCTGTCTATAACACTTTCCATGGAGACATGCTGGCATTTCTAAAGCAGTTTGGAAGCACAATGTGGAGTGGAAAGTCATGGTGGGGGCTCCACAGTGTGGCCTTGTGGAACAGGTCCTGTGGGACCCATGGATAGCCTCTGTGAGCCACGACAGCCTGAAGCCTGCCACAACTCCTCTGGCATAATGCTTGGGAGGGTCTCAAGAGTGTTCCTAGAGAAAGTAGATGGCTATTGAACCTGGCAGCAAGGGCATCACAGGGAAACACTGTCACTGGTTGCATATCTCTGTGGATCCAGTGAGATAAGCCATGTAGATCTTGCCTTTTCTTCCAGATGTCTTCCTCTAAATGTTTGTAGCTTTCCTGTTGTCCATTAAACAGCCAGTTTCATTGTATATAAATATTTAGAGTTCAACAACAATCACATAAACACTATGTGGTACTAGAACTGGGCAGTAATACAGAGAAAATGTCTTGAAATAGAAATCAGGGAAAAGGGGGGAAGTAGATGGAAAATCTAAAGACTGTTGAAAAAGCCCATGTCTCCAGAAACATGTGTAAACAACTAGGATGCAAGAATGTGATTTCTTCAAGAAAGCAAGTGAAGGCATAAAGAAAAAAAATGATGTCTACATGTTAATTATATCTTCTTCTGATCCTGTGGAGTTTTAGTTTCAGGTAACATAAAAACACAATAGTTACCAGGCAACGCCACTGAAGTCAGAAGTAAATAACTCCCAGCAATAAGTGTTTTATAGGAAAGAGTAACAAGGCAAAGAAACTTTTGAAAAATATATACAGCTGCTGAGTTGGGTAGTCAACTGTAAATGGATTATTTCCATTAAATCCCTAATTTGAGACCAGACCTTAGAAGACTTCAAAGAGTCAAAAATGAGAAGCGGACCACAAGGGGAGTTCAATTTACATTTGGAAGAACTGGAACAACGGATAAAAACAGCTAAGGCTAAAGACTAGGCAACAAGTTTTGGTGAAAGGATGGTGAAGGCAAAGAAAGCATGGAGTGGGCCTTCAAGCTGCATACAGAGACAAAGTGTTTATTGCAATAAATTTTCAAAATACAAGCAGAAAGACGTTGCAAAAACACGAAAATGCTCACAGCACATAAACACAAGCTTTTGGACCTGGCCACCGTACTTGCAAGAAATAAATTCTTTTTTGAAAGCATTCCAACAATGATAAAATGTACCTATTGAGAAACAGAGCATACATATTCTTAACAAAGGACTTGACACCACTAATTTCCCCACAGGAATTAAATTGTCCAGAATTAAGAGGATTTCAGCACAGAGGATTTAATCTACTGTAAAAAAAGAAGCAACAACATTAATGGAGAGGAGTTGTTTATGGGAACTGTTCAAAAGAAACCATGTCCATTGACTGGAATACTACATTAAACAGAAATGAAACATGTATTAAATATAAATTGGACATGGGTGCACAAATGAATTTGAGATCTGAAACTATAGCAAATGGTTTGAAGAGAAAAATCTAATGAAATAGAACGTAGACAGCAAATCTTATCTCTCATTCTGGGAAGATAATTCCTAATAGAAGTATACATGAACTACACATAAAGATAAAACAAAAAATCCTGACAGGTTAATTATTGGAATTATGTCAGAAACAGGATATCTCTATTGAAATGAACACATAACAGATTGCAAGTTCCATTGAAAGAATTGATACTGTAAAAGAACAACAAAACATGAAAATGAAAATGGAAAGAAAAAACATACAAAAAGAAAACAGATATGTAGAAGTGGCAAAGGAACATCCAAATCATAATAAGCATCCAAATGCTGTAAAGAAAATTATAAGTGAAATAATACAGATAATGTTAATAATGTGATCATGTTAAAATAGATAACAGAAAGAAATATGTTCTGATATATGAAATGAAAAAAGAATGTGCACAGGAATCTGGTGACATGCATATACATATGCATAGATTATTTTCTCATACAGGGAAAATAAATATATATTGTTTACTGAAATTATCCAGAAAGGGCATTATGACAGCAAATTAGGAATTATGACAGCAAAATCTGTAATCAAATATGCAAAACTGATCTTTACTAGACATATGATTGTACCATGACAGTGGCAAACAATGGACCACAATGTAATTACCATAAGATAAAAATTATACTATGGAAAACAATGCTACTATTGGGAAAAAAAAGTTACAACATCCCCAACCAGATGAAGAGAAAGCATCCACATGAGTAATATAAAATGAAGTCTGATGCAGTGGAAATTTCAGGAATTATTCAACCCTAATCTGAAGCTGTATAAAAAGCCAAAACCCTCCAATTAACCTACCAGAGCTATGCTAATCCACACTGTCAGTGCTGGGGTGCTGACCACCTGCCAAACCACCAGCACTAAATGCTATGAAGAGTCATCCTGAGTCAACCTTCTTCACAGACACTGCACACATTTAAGGTGCCTTCTCAGATAATGCAGATCTCTTTCACCTGTACCAGTCAAGCAATAATGTACTAATAATTCCAAAGTTTCAGGGTCTCACCTCAGGTGACATCTGTAATTGACTTTATACTGTGAATCCAACTTCTGCCCTCTCTGGCTCATGAAACATAGTCCTGAACAACCATAGACACTCACATCCAAAACAGCCAGCACTTAATTCAGAGAACAAAAGGTTTCTCCTTCACACATGTTGCAAGAAATATATGAGAGATGTACCTACTGTTTATCATCAACCCTTCCATTCCTGACAAAATTTACGGAGGAGCTAGGAAAAAACATCTGCAAGGTCACTTGGGTGATGCAGAGACTGTATATTTGAGACTATGCAGACTTAGGTCATCTCGCTGAATAGAAGCAGCTTTAGTGTTTTGTTAGATGATTGCTGTCTGCCAGTGCATAGGTGCAAGATATCCACTCTCATAATCTGGAGTGGTCAGCTTCACTAGCAGGAGATAATGGGGACTTTCCTTGCAGAGGTGCTGGAGGCAAGCGGAATGAATTAGAAGGATTTACATCCTTCCTGGCAGGACATACCCAAAATAGTTACGGGAAAACACTCCTCTGTGACTCAGTCCCTCACTTATCAATCCCACATTCTTTCTTCACATCCATTCGGTATCTGCTTGCAGCAGCAAGAAACAGTCAGACAACACAGGTCCCAGAAGAGGTAGTACTTACATGATGCAAACTTTGCTTTCCCCTTCAACGCCTAGGATGGCCTAGTGTTTGGAGAAAATCAGCTCATGAATGAAGAACAGCTTATTGAAGCTGAAACTAAAAGAAATATAGATAATTTTGATGTCAGGGAAAAGATCACTCTGAGAACTGGCGTTTATCACACAGTTTCCTTTGGCTGAATATATATAATTTACTCTACCTCAGTTCAGTCTGTGCTTTGACCATGCTGAGTTCCATGTTACCATAGCTGTACTGGCAGTTTTTAAAAAAAACATTATGTACCTGTACATAACAGTTTTTGTAGTCAATAGAATGGCTTCCAAAGAAGTATGGACCAGCATAAATGCCATTGTCTTTCATCCCCAATGCAAGGTTCATTTCCCTTAAATTATATTGGAGATCACAAGTACCAAGGCATGGATAACTTTCCAAAGCAAACTGAAATAAAAAAAAACCTCAGTCAAAAGAAAACATTACACACCATATGTCACAGAAGGAATAAACCAGACATGATAGATGTTAGTGACAAGCTAAAAAGTTCTCAGTATAACAGCAGCAGTTGAATAGAATCAGACACTTGAAAGCCACTGCAAACTGCAAAATACTTTTGATTTCATGTAAATAATATACCTTCTTTCTGTCTTCAGTCCAATCCTTCAATAGAAGGAATGATGGAAATAATTACTTATATTGCAATACAGTAAAGAATCAGGCCCTTAGCCCTACTCCTCAGAACAGTAGGTATTCAGATTTTCTGTACATATCTCAAGACTGAAAAAAGGTGTAAGAATAGCAGAGAAGTTTTTATTTCTTTCTCTGCATACATAAAAATTGATTTTATTTCTATTTGACTTAATAAATTTGTATAGTAAAAAGTTTATGTGCCTTTTTATTGCTTGATGTTTTACTTTCCAGATTATTTGGTCAGTGGTTGATTAGCACAATTATATACAGAGCTACTAAATCAGCTGTTTAGTAAGGTTTAAGAAGTTTATTAGTCTCCTCAGTATTAAAACATTTGCCTAAATATAAAGGTATGATGACTTCCAACATTTAAACAGCAAGAAAAGTATTCAGTCTTTCTAGACAAGCAATATAGTAACTCAGTAATCCACTGAAATACGTATATTATTGCTAGGCGAACAATACAAAAAAGAAAAAGAAGCAAATAAGCTTATTGCATTCAGGAGCAAATACTTAATGGTGTTAAATTAAGTTATCTTTGCCGAAAGAAAATTAACAACCAGCATAGAAAACTGTAGTAAGAATTATATATATATATATATAAATAACTGTATAATATTCTTTTTCTCTGACACAGAACAGTAGCTACCATATCTTAGCCTTGGCATATATTTTTCCTATTAATGTAATAAAAATAGCCATAATGTTTTGCAATTTCTTTTTCATGTATTCCCTACGATGCACCACTGGTGGGCAGCAGCCAAGTGCAGTGTGGGTGAGAGGGATTGCAAGATCAAAATGAAACTTTACCAATCACTACAAAAACTTACAGAAACCAGAGAGATCATGTAGGTAAGGGGGTTCTTGCTCTCAGATGTTCTGATTCAAAAATTCATCATACCTCTTTCTAAAAGTCGGGCTGGCCACTGATGTAATTCAGAAATTGGTATCACAAACATCAGAAAAAGATACTGAAGCAATGAAATTCAGAGTAAAATAGCAGTGATTTTAGTCACTTTGGATGGCACAGTGCCTTCTACTTTTAAAGGTATTTTCACAAAAAATGTAGGTGTCATGCATTGGCACCAAATTATTGCAACAGTGGTCTGAACTTGTTGTCAAGTCTTAAAAATTTAGAGGTGCAGGAAAAATCAGAAAAGGAAAAATATTCTGAAGTTCTATGAATTCAAGGAAAAATGGTAAGAGACAAAATGCACTGGCTTACCAGGCATTGATCTCAAGAAAGGTGAAGAAAACTCTCCTCATTTTGCTGCTAAAGTGATGTATGACATCAGGGAAGCATTTGTCCTGCATATTTAAATTGCAATCTCCCTGGGACCCTGAGAGCTTCTACTTGCTCAGCACAAAGAGGTCCTGTACTTGAAAGGGACTGCTAGGCACCATAGCAATGTCCAAAGCCAACAGGAGCAACTACGTTATCTACCTCATATTATATGTAATTATTACTATTACTATAAGCAATTCTGTGTAACTCATAGTTAGTGGTTTTATTGTTGCTACTGATTTGGATAGAATTGTACTTGGAGGGAAAGAAATTTTCTTCCTCTCACACTCTTGCATTGTTGCTCTTCAGTTTAGTCACTGAATCTGATGTTCACATGCTACATTTGTCAACTTCTCCTACTAACAGCCTACTGCTACTTAGCAAACAACAAAAACCTTCTTGAACCACATGCAGCAGAGTGTAACAGAGACATCATGTACCATATGACTACTTTCTAAACCTAAGTAGCTCTTGCTGTGGATATGCTGACTCTGACCATTTTTCCTTTAAAAGAAGAAAAATCCATCTCTATGTTCTATCAGTATCATTAGCACAGGACAATGTTTTTAAAATGCACTCGTTTCACAAATTTAAACAAAAATCTGTTATAACTGTGTGATAATAGTCCCTTCTGCAGCTATTTCATTATGTAGTTCTCTTATACTCTCAATCTTCCATCCTTAGGTCACGTGCAATGGAATGCAATAGCCCTCCCACTACATTTTACAGGTGAAGCTATTCCTCTGATGTCCCTCTCCCCTATTGCAGTGGCTGTGAATGGAATTTTCTTCTTCTATCTAACCCATGTGAAGGTACATTCTCAAGTCTCAGTAAGTCTGCTTGGAGCAATCCAAGACTTATGAAAGCTGTCTGCTTAGGATTGAGTTTGGTTGATTGACAGTAGTATCTGCAAGGTTGTTAGGTTCAGCTGAAGCTTTTGGGGCATTCATAAAGTATCTGTCCTGTGTCTCTGGACAAGTGGGAATTAACTCATCACTTTCTCTTGCTGTCTCGGTATTTAACAGTATCGTTGTCTTCTGATCTCATGAAGCTTAGAGGAAGTTAGTCACATTTGGTTAAAATCAGCAGAATAATTCAGAATTTGGGGAGATAGAGGAGAGATAAATAGGCAGACAGGCACATATCAAATCACCTAGGAAACTTGTAAAGCTTGAAAACATGCATGTACCAAGAAATTTTCATAATGATTGATAAATGCTTCCATTCTGGAAGCTCAGGAGATGGGAGGGTCCTGCTAAATGCACTTTCTGGAGACTATTCCTTCTTGTCTCTCTCTCTGAATCCCACAGAGCTAGGTACAATTCCAGGTCCAGTTCTTGCACTCATGCAGGCAGGTTTTCTGGTTTTTGAGAACAGTTGAAAAAATCCAAACCATCTCTTGTTCCACTGGGAGAGCTCTTGGCCATGTAGTACTTTAAAAATCAGAGGAGAGTATACGGTGAGCAAACCTCTGAGGCTGTGTGCTAGATCTGAAGGTTGCAGTAAAGGAAGAAGGCCCAGTTCTCTTCTTTTTCTTAGCTGCTCTAAACAGCTTCTGATGTTCCCAGTAAAACACACTGCTGCTCTTTTGGTAGCAGCATTAGCCTCAGTATGTCAAGTGATTGTGCCAAACTGCCATTTTCTTGCAGCACATAAATGAGAAAAATTTCAATACCTACTTATTCCAAAAACTGCAAGTAAAATTTCATGAGGAAAAGGTTTTTCTTAACCCTTGGAGTATTTCTGCTAATTCCAGTATCAGTCCTCCTATGAAAATAATGGAGGGATGGAAACTGCTTGAGGAAAAAGAAAAGCCAAGGCATCATCAAGAAGAAAAGGCAGGAAATCTAAAGTATAGGTGCTATTGCTATTCTCTCCCCTAAACAGGAATTTAAGAAAACTACATGCTTGAAGTAGACACATGAATACTTTTTGTGGGAGCAGTATAATTTATAAACTTTCCCACCACCTGTTCCCCATTTTCAGCTCATAACACACGTGCCTGTTATTCAGGTTCTCCTTACAGATGTGGGATTATTAGATCTCTTATCCAGCCAGGGAGCTTTGGCCTAATAGTATTTGCCTTTTCTGGGTTCTTCAAGATGGGGCACTTCTATGTCACTTTTTACAAAAGGGTAAAGGTACAGCTGACATGAGTGCATGTTCCCTTGTTCCCCTAATTGTGTTAATGATGACAGTGTGGGTTGTGGCCTGCTTATTCACAATGGATAGTTATGCCACTTTAGCCCTCCATACCAGCACGTTCTTGTCTGGTATAAGTTGTGTCCGACTCTGGTCTGACACTGAGAATGACTTTCAGATATAGACAAAGAAAGGAACTAAAAAAATATATAATAATTTAAGAACAACAATGGCCCCCCCCCCCAAAAAAAAAAACAAACCCAAACCCAAACCCTAAACTGGAATACATATAAGAAATAAGGAATGTTATAAAACAAAACAAAACAAAAGATGCACACAGAGGAAAATAAAAACCCCAAGCCAGTGGCCATTTCTGCTGAACAGAAGCTTGCATACTTCCAGGTTTTGTCTGCATCCATAGCTGACACATCACTTAAGATCAAAACCCCAAGGCCACCTCAGCAGACTTGGAGTGCCGAGTTTCCCCAGGAAACAGAATGTGCCCACCCGAGGCTGAGAGTGCACAGTGGCATGGGCTGTGGGCTCCCACCCTCCTCTCCACATCATCTCAGCAGAAAAGCTGGTTACCATCTGTATTCGCTTTTTACCTACACTGGGGCAGAAGGAGGGACCTGCTGACTCATGTGCATAGGTCCAAACACTACTCAAAGCTGAAAGAAACTCATTAGAGAAGGGGTTATAGCTCTGCCAGGAAAGCTGCTACCCTAGCTCATCCCTGCTATATAACTGAGATGTTCTTTCTTGAGTTTATAACCAACGTAATTCATGTACTAAGGGATTCAATATCTGCTTAGCAATTTCACAAATTTTTATTACTTAAACTTTCGGTTATATCCACTACAAATAAACTATTGGACTTTCACATTATTTTTTGCCTTGTGTCAGCATTAGATACAATAGACACATTAAATGTGTTTTCCCACAAACAAGGATAAAGATTACTATAGGTAATGTTGATTTCTAGTGGGCCAAAAGTTAACCATGAGTGACTACGCCAAAATCGAGAGAGTATGTGAGTTACTACTACAGAGTAAAGGTGATTTCTTTTTTTAATAAATCCCTCTTAGTTAAATAGAGTTAGTAAAATCACCTCCATATTGCAGGGATAAATTCACACTACAATTACTAATTCTCCATTAAAATAAACCTGTACCCTTCATTTTGCATGTGGAAAGACAGCTAACTCCATTTCATTACTAGAAAATACAGAGAAACTACATCTCAAATAGCTACATGGGGTGAAGTTCCTTTTTTATACATCATAATACATATTTGCCATTTCAGTTTTCAGGGACATTTGTAGTACAGGAGCCAAATCAAAGCAAAAAACATGATTTAATCCTTTGAGCAAGTAGAAAGAAATGTGTTAATAAAATAGTTACCATCACAGACTTGTATTTGAAAATGTATATAAAATAATAATTTTTAGAAAACCCTACAGGAATAATAGTATATGGTTGTACAGTGGTATGGTATTCTTCATTCTAAAAATACCAAAACCACCTTTACAAACAACAGGTAAAGAATGGTGAAATGAAGCTACTTTTACACTTCAGGATGAAATTTCAGGATGGACACCAGTATTTGCAATATATTTGCAATGACAAGAGAGAAGGGAAAAGTTTGAGAAAAAAAAGCAGAAAGTGGGGAAAAACCCACTCACACAGTGAAGATAGATGTACAGACATAATTCAGAAAAGTTAATGACCAAGTGATAACCTCCCTCATACCCCCCTAAAAAAAAGGGGGGGAGGGGGAAGGAGTAATAACAAGAAGAAATTAAAGAGTAATAATAGGTTAATGCAAAGGGTTGGGTTAAAATGAGGAAGTTTCACTCTTAGCAATGTACATATACAACCCCAAAGGATTTTCACTGTAAACAGACAAGACAAATGTTGGATACAGTTGATACAAGTGGAATTTAAAACATGATGGTATCCAGCTGGAGTTTTGCAAATATTGGATGAAAATGAGTTACACTATTCACAGTAAAAGAAGGAATGCTGTACAAATCTGTATTTGCTGCTGTCTTCACAGATCACAGGGCTGCTATCCAAAGGGCCTTCTTGGGTCTCAGAAAACAGCATCCTTTAAGCAGTACAGATCAATGACCCATCTAGGCTTGGGTGGACCTCTGACCTTGTTTCTGAAGTGCAGTATTCTTTATTTACCATTTACGATCATCTAAGCTATCTAGTGTTCTGCTTCTGGACCGAAATCCCTCACGAACTTAGTAAGAGATGCAATGATCCCTGGTACAAATACTTCTAAAAATACAGTGTCAATTAATTTGAGCTGTTAGTTTCCAGGATTAAGAATCATGACTCCACATAAGCAATAACACATAAAATTGTATTTTTACTAAATAGGAGTATTCCATATAGCAGATATCCTGTGAGGGACGTGTAAGTGGGTTCCCTTAATTATTTTAATGTTAATGTATTTAAGAAGAACATTACAAATAAAATTAGGATGTTATTAACTGGCCAATATAGTGTGTTAATACATACTCCAAAACTGAAGCAAATAAGCATAATCAAATTCTGTCTCCTGCTATTACTGAAACTATCACATATAATACTTTGTGTACACTGATCAAGACTTATCTTAAAAAAAATGCATCATTGTAGGTTTAGCTACACAATTCTGCTACACAGTAATTGTTTCTAACAGCTCTGGCACAAAAATTCTCTTTTGTTTATAGCCATATTTGTTCATGGACAGTTTATATCATTGTTCCTGTGTGAACATTGTGCTTTACTGTACCTGGCCTTTCTCCTTTCCCAGTGTTTATCTCCATACCTTGATATTATTATGCAAAACATTCATGACCCATCTCTGCTTTCATTTTCCTAGACTACATGTATCAAGCTTATCTTGGCTTTTGTTATGCTGTAGGTCCAACATTTCCCTGATCATCCCTATACGTGTTTTATGTCAATATTTTTTCTCTTAAACATGGCCATCCAGAAGTATACAGAGAGTCCAAGAGGAGGGTCTATCTGGACTCTTAGATTTGCCTTTTCATGAAGAAAAGAGGTGGAGCGAACTTCTCAAGATACACTGCAGAGCACTTTTTGCAAGTGCCTGTCATGCTTGCAAGTTATAAATGTGATCAGCTGCTACACTCATATATTTCTTCTTCTCTGTTATTTTCAGTTGGTGAATTAAAAGGTTATAGAAATTCTTCATACTAGTACTCTGAAAGCGTTACTTCTGTAACATTATGTAATATTTCTGTAATATTATTTCTTTCTATTTCCATTACTTCTAGTCTCAACATATTTTACTTCTTCCTATATGCCAGTTCAATCCTTCATGTTGACAGCACCTCATGTCATCAGCATATTTTATCATTTTAACAGATTTAGTTTCATAATAAAAACATTCAGTAAGATCTGTGCTTAAAGAAACTCCCTCCAGCTTCAAAGGTTCTTCTCTTTTTATTCTCTGGATCTAATGTGGTGAGTCAATTCATCTCAAGTCTTCTCAAAGACTTACTTCTTGGTGTCAGTACAAAGCTCTGGTGCCTCTCCTTTCATTTTGCAATCTTTTGTCCCTTAAATAAGTGATTTTATCTTGCTAGTCCTTCAGGAAGCCTCCTTTAACTTCAGGGCTCAAAATTGTCCCACCTATATTAGGTCAGGGACCAGATAGTATTTTTAAGGGTGCCATATTTCTCTCTACAATTTCTATTTAAATTTGTTAAAAGAATCAGCCTCCAGCCCTGATGGTTGTGAAGAAAAAATAAACTGCATGCAGAGGTATCTGTCTGAGTCTGAAATCTTGAAACAAAAGCTTTAGGACCTTGAGTTATCTTCTCCTTTGAGTCTAGAAGTACTATTTCAAGCATCTTGCTATGATGATTAAAATGTCAGCATTGTTACAATCAGAAAATTACCTCTGCTGAAAGTACAGAGAAGGAAGAGAACAGATCGTGTTATGAAGGGCTCATATTATGTGTGGTACTCAGCCTGGTGCCACTTGTGGATGATGCTCAGAAGAATGTCAGCACCAGTTCCATTCCTGATCCCTAGGAAAAAGCTACAGAAAGCAAAAGCCATGGGGAATACTTTGCAGAGCTCACTGGTGTATATATGCATGTACGATTTTTCCCCAGATCAGCATTTTCCAAGTGACATTCAAACTCAGAAAACAGTCATTATTGATTCATTTTTTATCACTTTTCTTTACAGTGAGTTTGGAAATAGTCTCCTTTGCAAATTTCACAAGGCTCTGAGCCCAGGGACCTTAAGCATCTGTGTACTGTACCCATATCCCAAACCATGCTTGCTGGGTGGGAGCAAGCCTCAGGAGCCTAGCAAAGTACATGCCATCATATTTCTAACACCAGTAACTAGTGACATCTCAAATTGCTAGAATTTAGTTTGCAGGCAAAACCTGGGATGGTACCATTGCTTTTATCATCTCAGCTCAGACTCCAGCCCTCACGATCATATGGCCTGAAGAACAACTTTGGTTTTCTCTCCCAGAATAGCACTATGAGTCAGAACTGCTTTTCCTATAGGAGAGATAGATACATCGTGCTTTGAGCAGAAAAAAAATTTACTTTTTCCTCTTCCTTGTTTTTGGGGTTTTTGTTGTTGATGTTTGGGGGTTTTTTAAATGAAAAAAAGATCAGGTAAAGTACTCACATACTCACTGAGTTGTGTTTTGCGTCAGCTTTTCACTGTGGATGAAAGATCAAGATTAAGAAATTGTGCATGTTGCTAAATTTGGCACTAGATGATAAAATCCCACTTAGCTGTGAAGGTCTGTTTTTTCCATTCCATTTGGTCAATGAATGCCAGCTGTATAGAGCACAGTGGACCAAACTGAGATTATGATAGCATGAGTACCAAATATAGAATTACTACTTTCAGTACCACATATATTTTCATTTAGTTAAAGTGTATTTTCTAGCAACTGAACTTCGATATATACAATTTCTTCAGGTAAAATAAACTGAAATCTTCTCATATTTAATGCAAAGATTCTATCATGATGTAAAATTTTATAGTAAGCCTCTTCCAGCTCAATCATCCCTTTCTCTCTAAAGACACCATTTTTAACTCACTTAACACCTAATTAAATAATGTTACCTAGATTGACAAAAGACTAATACCAAGAATATTTTGCAAAAGGTGTCTTATGATAATGAAATCTGGAAGTCATTAATTTAGAGACATATAGAAACATTTCTAGTCTATTGTGAACTATCATATTACGGTATACAGATTAAGAAAATTATATCAAATTTTCATTACAGGTGCAATCACTTGTGTGAGAGAGGGTGTGAGAAAAGAGATACTGTAACTTTTTTCTTGCCAATATCTGGCTAGACATTTATTTATACTCGCCCTAACACTTTTGTTACACTATATTAAACCAAATCAGTGAAACATCTGAGCTGGAATAATTCAACTCCTTCATCAAGTCAGATTTCCACATTAATACAGAAAGAAAAGATATATCTGCCCTTTGTCAGAGATTATTTTTTGATTACATATTATGAGTCTACTTTGTACATGGATAGCAATGATGTGTAAAATCTTGTACAGTCTAATGAATCACAAAGTTAAAAATGTTGTTGCAACACTAAATGCTGTGTACTTTTTACATCTCATTATTATTATTTTTCAAGCTGCATACAAAGGAAACACCTCAGCTTGGGAATGAACTTATTCTCTAGTTTCCATCTCAGCTAGAGCCTTATATGTCCTAATTATCTAAGGCTTGCCTACACTAACAAATAGTGCAGCACTATTAGTGCAGACCTGCTGAACAAAAGAATCTGTGCTGAAGACATGACCTACATGCTGTGTCCTACAGACATATTGGGGTCATTTCTTTAGATAAGCTCTACGACTGTCAAACAACTCACTGAGTATTACTGGTTGCAGCTCATGAGGTATACTCCTGGAGTGGAACTTCTGGTTTAGTTTCATCCAACATCTAGTCCATGTGCTTTGAGATATGTGCCAAAGCATGATAAGTGATTATGATGTCAAGATTCACTTCAGATCAACAGTAAAACTTTAGTTTGACATAACAAGTCATAAAAAGCCTTAAGAAAAAGCAAAGACGAGTATAAAACCTGTTCATAAAAAGATGTGTATACTTTTCTCATTGTATCACAAGAAAGCTAAGACTTTTTTTCAGGAAATCAAGAATAAAACATTACATACTTAAAACCAGATACATATAAAATATATATTATTCATATACTTGTAATGATCACATGATCAAGTATTTGTTACTGAAACATCTGAGATCTGAGTCTGTGTTCTTCAGAAGTACTTTGTAGGATTCAAATAAATATTTGCTCCTTAAACAGAAAGAAAAATGGAGTTAATTTGAAGACATTTCATTAAGTATTCTAAGCTTAAAAATACATATATATTTAGTCCTGAAAAATAACCAGATGTTAGGAAAATTCAACCAGCTGAATCCTTATCTTATTCCTGCTCAATGTTGCTAGGAATCTGCACTAAGGAAAAAGTATACTGTTAAGAGTTGTTAACTGAATATTTAAACCTGGCAGTGATGACCAGTTAAACTGTAGCTCTAATATATATTCATTAAGCAAAGTAAATCTTACAGTTCATCTATGATCTTTCCTGAAGAATTAATATGTGAAAAACCACAAATTCTCCTGTCTAAACTAGTGTGTGTGTGTGTGTTTCCCCTCTGTGAGGAGCACAAGGTCTCAAACTAGGCTTCCATAACAAGCTTTTTTGCACCCTGTGATAACAGTGAAACAGTTAGCAATGTCAGAAGGAAAATATTGCTAAAAGCATCTAACAGCCTAGTAAATGAGGAGTATTATTCTGAAGATCTCAAGATGCCACATTTTCAGAATCCCCACTACCCCTCTGTTTCTGCTGCTATCGTTTGAATCACAGAATAACAGAGCTACAAAAACCTCAGTGGGAAGAGGTCTCTGTGAGTTCCCAGCACTGCCTCCCACCTGAAATGAGAACAGAGCAGATCAGCCATAGCTTTGTACAGCTGTCTTGCAAACTTCTTAGGAGGGAGCCTCTACAGTTGCTCAGGATACCCTGTTATAATGTTGCACTAGTCTTCAAGTGCATAAGGACTGCCATTTTTCTTGTGCCCCCCTCCACACCATCCTGATAGCATCCTGTGGGTGGTGTGATGCCATCTCTGCCAGTGCTCTGCAGGGCTTGCTCTGGCCACTTTTGCCTATCTGTAACAGTATCTCCAATTGTATTGATTATACCTTAGTCCTCCACCTCCCTCTCTTTATCATTCCTGATATTGCATTGCTTACTGCATTGTTGCTTCCCTAAAGCTAGCGTTCTGTCTCTTACCTGAAAGGTGGTGAGGGAAATCCATTTAATTTCCACTACCTTTTATTAGATCATGAGCTTTTACACAGTTGGATCTACTACTGCAATTACTGAATTGTGGCCAGGGTTCTGGGATCATGCTTTAGAGACTTTTGGTAATTGAGTACTACTACAGATTGAGGAGGGCTCCTCAAGCAATTAATCACCTTTACTATTAAAAAAAAAAAAAAGAAAAAAAAAGGACTTCTAACTTCAATTTGTCTAGTTTCAACTTCTAATGACTGTGACTTGTTACACATTTTTCACACAGGTTAAAGAATTGAAAATCTTTCCTGCATGCATGTCCTAAGATTACCTCCCATCCTCACCTTTGGAAGAACACAATAGATTGAGATTTTACTACTCCCTTCATTTAAGGCAATATAACCAGGTCTCAAGTCATTCTCCAGGTATAGGGGCTTTCCCTTGCAAGGCAACTACATTTTCTAACATTCTTCTTGCTGTCTTCTTGTTGAAAGCAAAAAATTAGTGGTGGCCAACATACCAATGGCTAGTCTCAACACCCAAAGGTCATTAGATTAACAAAAAGTCTTTGTAAAGACTTTGAAGAAAGGTTTATAAAATACATTCCTATTAGGAAAACAAAGGTGGCTTCTCCTTACTTCAGCAGTATAGGCATGTTTTCTATCAGGTGACTGGCAGAGGGATTTAAGCAGAGCTATCCAAGTATTGGTTTCTGGCCTGAACGGTGTACTAGTAAGTTTTGGAAGAGTCTTGAGAGAAGCTTGGCTACAGAACATTTAGGAATCACAGGGGCCTTTTGGCTTTACATCTCTGAATTACAAAAGTACATCCAATCAACTGTGAAAGACATTCCATTTCTGTGATATAAATGAAATAGCAAGAAGGAAAATAATACAACTTCTTCCTTTCCCACAAAAACTATAAGGCTTGATGCCAAAAGGCTGTGAGGAATTTATTGCTTAAATAATAACTGGCTGCAGGAATCTGGACTCTACAACATGTTTATTCTGATGCAGAGCCAACAACTTTTTCTGAAAAGCATAAGGAGAAACTCATCTTTCTCCTGACAAAGCAGTTAACTGCCCGCTGCCTCGAATAGTTATAAAATGGCAATTTAAACAAGGTCATGAGAAAGCAGAAGAGCACAGCCCTGTGGGCTTCCATGTCACACCAATGAGGACAATCTAGTATCTTCCCTAAAGCAAACAGCCTCCTCCCTAAGTGTCACTTAGGCTTGATTCATTCCAACACAGGCATGAGGTTTGCGGGTTTCTTCCTGGCTGCAGCCTTGCTAACATGTTTGCAGTCTCAAGAAAATGTTTGCATTTCCATCCTTAACATCAAAGTATGAGGTTTAAAAACAATTTTAAAAATGAAAACTTAAACATCATCTAAGATTCTGGAGGTAGTGTCTTGGATATAAGTTTTTGCCTTAACCTAGCCAAACTCCAGAGTAAAACCAAATACCTCCATAAAGAATGATGCCAATCAAGCAGTTACCACTGGCATCTTGTGAAGGATGTCTGGTCATATTTTAAGCAGCCACATAGTCTTACCCACAAAACCTGTTCTGTATGTCAGGTCACTTCAGCTTCTTAAGCAGGTGGACCTCAGTTTATAGATGGAATTTGGCACAGTGCCTTTACCAGTTTTCTTTCAATAGAAATCCCATGGGGAGGAAGATCTGATCCATGAGAAACCAGGTGTAGAGAGACCTTATTACCAATTCACTTTTCTGCATAGAATTCCACATTAACCAGGCTGGCAATATTCAAAATTAAGCACATACCCTTTCAAGTCAGGTTGTGTTTGACTGCTTCTGGCTTTGGATGCTAGTCACAATCAACCTTTAACTTCTGTTTGTGCAGTGAGCTTCTTTTAGCCCACAAGGTATTCATCAAAGTGAGTGACCTGGAGATCTCTACAGACTGAAGTGGTTCCACTGGTTGAAACTGACAGCCACTGTCTGGTCATACTGTTGTTTCTGAAAAAGCTAAGCAGTGAATTCCCTGTCCTAAAGCGCTCATGACATGAAGAACTGAGCCGTTGAAGCCATAGCTCAGACATTTCCACTACCCTACACTGTTATCTACATATCTATCCATCTGTATCCTGGGTTATCACACAGGAGTATAGCCAGTAGGCCAAGGGAAGTTATTTTTCCTCTTTACTCAGAAATCATTTGCACCATCTAGAATACTGAGTCCAGTTTTGGGCTCAAAAAATAAAAATGTTGATCAAATGAAGCAGGTACACCAAGATGGTCAGAGGCTGGAGCACTTGCCCTTTAAGGAGACCCTGAAGCAATAGCATTTGTTCAGTTGGGGCAAGAGACAGCTTTGAGGGGACCCAATACTAGTTTCAGCACCTGAGGAGCTTTTTGAGGAGATAAAGCCAGACTGTTCTCAGTGGTGGGAGGATGAGAGCCAAAGACATAAGTTGAAACAGGAGAGG
This sequence comes from Pelecanus crispus, assembly GCF_030463565.1. NCBI lineage: Eukaryota > Metazoa > Chordata > Aves > Pelecaniformes > Pelecanidae > Pelecanus > Pelecanus crispus. Next base: position 104,036,713 of record NC_134644.1, read on the forward strand.
TTCAGCCAAGCAAAGGCTGTGCAAGCCTAATCCTTGAGAATTTCAAGGTTTTCAAGACCAGATAAAGCCCTGAGCAACCCAGTTTGACCTCATAGCTAACCCTGCTTTGAGCAGGAGATTGGAGTAGAGCACTCCTGAGGTCCCTTCCTACCTGCATCATCCTGTGAGCCTACCATCCTGTGTTGTGACTCACATGTAGCTTTTCACAGCTTCATTTTCATACCTCTTATCTGGACATAAATGGAATAATTACACATGAAACTGTAGTCTGATCCATAATGGTTACAGCTACATCCTTCAGAGAGGGTTTCTTCATCGGATTAAATTTTGTTTCTGTAAAAAAAAAAAAGTATCGGCTTTTAAAGATGAAAGAAGCTATACTCTATTTAATATTCAGATCTAATTCCAGCTTTGACCAACTTTTCTATTACCAGACATAACTGAATTCCTGGTTTATATGTCAAGAGTTGCATAGAAAACTCAAGCATCACCACAGATGGTGGGTATGTTTTTGTGACCATTTGTAATGTGATAGTTTGTGGGTCACTCCACAATAAATGGGCATCTGGAAAGGCCATTAAGTTGTGTCAAAATTATTACATATCTTCAAATGATGGTGGGGATGGGTGGGCTAGAACTTAACCTCAGTAATAAGATACATCTATAATTGGCAAAGACTGTAATAGTACCCCAGCTGTGCCAAACCAAGAGTGAGGGTCTTCCACAGTGCCAAAAGAAAACAAGCTTGCTGAGGATCTGCTCCCAGAGGAAGCCATGAATCAAGCAGTATGTGAAGGAAACTGAGTAGTCTTAGTACAATAAAAAAAGTCTTTCCACAGGTAAAAACTGGCTAAGAGGCATGACAGAGAAAGTAGGAATATATGGTCAGTTTTCAACATGGAGAGAAGAAATTTGTGGAGTTCAAAAGGGTCAGTACTGGAACTAAGCTGATAACTATGTTCAGAATTGGCCTAGAACAGAGGGTAAGCCCTGAAGTGACTGGTGGTTTGCTGTTGCCTGCTCTCTCATGGGAAGCAGGAGGCACTAGCCCTTCTCCCCCTCCTGGACACTGCCGGAAGACAGGATTCTGGAGCTAATCCTCTGGTCTTATCCAGTAAGGATCTTTTGATATATCACGTAAAGGGACAAACCATAGGAGACAAAACCAATTTTAAACTCATGCAGATGCAGAGCAGAAGAGCAATAAAATGTAAAAGATGGTCAGGTAAGTATGCTTCTGCACAGTAATATTTTAATGCATGCTTCTTTTGCAGTATTCGAAACCTTTCTACTTCAGCTACATAAATGGCTTCTGGAGCGTGTCCAGAGAAGGGCAACAAAGCTGGTGAAAAGTCTGGAGCACAAATCTTACAAGGAGCGGCTGAGGGAACTGGGATTGTTTAGTCTGGAGAAGAGGAGGCTGAGGGGAGACCTTATTGCTCTCTACAACCACGTGAAAGGAGGTTGTAGCGAGGTGGGTATTGGTCTCTTTGCCCAGGTAACTATTGATAGGACGAGAGGAAGTGGCCTCAGGTTGGGTCAGGGGAGGTTTAGATTGGATGTTATGAAAAAATTTCTTCACGGAAAGGGTAGTGAAGCATTGGAACAGGCTGCCCAGAGAGGTGATGGAGTCACCATCCCTGGAGGTGTTCAAAAAACAGGTAGATGTGGCAATTTGGGACATGGTTTAGTAGTCATGGTGGTGTTGGGCTGATGGTTGGATGATGATCTTAGAGCTCCTTTCCAACCTTAATGATTCCTAGTTTTATTTCATTAAAAAATAATCCAGCCACCAAGCCAGGAAACATGAAATTAATTATTACTCTACCCTGAATTGGTTTAGTGGTGGGCTTGGTAGTGTTAGGTTAATGGTTGGACTGGATGATCTTAAAGGTCTTTTCCAACTTAAACGATTCTATGATTCTATGATAAGTACAATAGAATCCAAGAACAGAGCAACCATTTAAAAAAACTCATTTAAAAAAAAAAATTCTCGAAGAACCGGAATTGTAAGCCAAACACCACCAAGCTAACAAACAGAGACTGCAGAAGATAGTTGCTTACTGTGAAGACTAGACAGATGTCTCCAGCTTCTGCTATGCTTGGGACAGCAAAGAGAGCAAAGAGGTAGAGGTGGTAGCAGCAGCAAAAGAGGTTGCAAGTAGCATGCTACGGGGTGAAAAGTACCATCAAATTGGCGCTGAGACACAAAAAAAGAATTTCTGTCAGCGTTGTTATGCCATTTCCTTTAATGTCTTAAGTGAAGCCATCCAAAACTCCCTTAGAGCAATACTGTGTCTTCACAGTGCTGGGTTTTAGTGTTTTCCAACAGTGAGGTCAGCAAGAAGGTGTGAATTTTTCAGACTCTGAACAAACACAGCTATGCCAGGAGAACTCTTAGTGCAAACCTGACCCCAGAGATTTCATAGCCAATGGACAGTTCTTTGTCTCAGCACCCACTTTTAGCTTGATTATTCCTTTTCTACACATGTGGGGGGAAAAAAAGGTCACCAGCTTATTACATGCTATTAATGTTAAACAACAACAATAAAAGACCAACACCTCATTTGTTAATATGATATCTTTTGTGCACCTGTCACAATACTGAGCAACTGAAGGGCTTAATCTTTGATATTACATATTTACAAGCCCTGCAGATCAAACTCAAATGGTATTTCAACTGTACCTTACCTAGAGCAAGAAATGTCTAGGCAGATAGCCCAGAGCATGTTTAGAGCTGCCCTGCAGTCAGTGAGACACATGAAGTGAGTATACAGTGTCAAAGTGCTGTAAAAATAAGTGAACTAGAATGTAATTGGCTTGGATCATAGGTCTACAGGGCTAAGGCACCCAAGCCATTGGTAAATTACCCAGCCATTTTTACTTGACTTCTTGTTTCTTCAACTCTCAAGTGATAATTCTGTTGAAGATGATAAAGACTGTTGAGGAGATTTTATTTAATACAGATGGACATGTTAATGTAGAGTGATCTACCCATCCCTCCAATTAGCCTACTAGGTGCAGCTTGATATAAAGCAGAGACTGGAGCCCTGAGGACATAAAGCAAGACAGGGAGAGCATATAGCTCAGCATGTTTTCAGGAAATCCAATTATTTGTCTGAAGCTTTGAATTCAAAAGTGGATTCAGAAAGTCCTAAAGCAATTATGATTTGCACTGAAAGAGACTGGCTAAAGCCAGCAGCTAAATGTTTGTATTGTTTTTGGCTTGTGTGCTCCATTTATACAGTAAGACCCTTTAGCACAATCACTTCAGCATGTAACTGAAATGAGTTTAGTTTTCAATAGGATTCTTCTTTCAAATCAGTTGATAAGAAACACACCAGTTTTCTTATTTTTAATACAGACAGAAGGGCTCAGAAACAATTCTGGATTTCAAAAATTATTTGAAAACTTTTATGAGCTTTAAAGAGAGTGTTGTGATAAATGTCTTGCATAAGATAATAATGCTAAAACATTTGCCTGGGTGTGTACCCTTCAGTTGGTCTACTTGCTTTATATGCTACCATGTATGTTCTATGCCATCATGATCTGAGGCAGGAAACATGTGAACAAGACATATAAATACTTTTTGTTTGATATGTTTGCTAGTTACTTTGGTGTAAAAACCCAAAATATTTGTAATGGTATTCTCTGCATATTTTAATATAGTTATCACCACCAAGGGCTCTGAAAATCTACCTAGTAATTTCAATATTGAAATATACTTATTTATGTATGTTATATACATAGTCTATATATATTACAAACTTAAACCACTTTATTAATGGTAGTAAGAGATACCTGAAATCATTCTAAAGGAACTGAGATATGCAAAATTATCTTTTGAGATTTTAGACATTTATGTCTTGAATAGACACTGACCCTGAACATATTTAAGTAAAATTACTTACATTTTATGTGTCCATGAATTTATTTTTTCACTTTATACTTTGGGAATCAACGCTATGCCTGTTATTGTTTTCAAAAGTCACCAAATATAGCAAAGGAAGTGCTGTGAGGCATCTGTATCACGAAGGACTTCATTTTATTTTATTTTATTTTATTTTATTTTATTTTATTTTATTTTATTTTAATGCATATATTCCTAAAAAGTCAGTTGTAGTCTCATTTGTTTCAATTTCAGAGCCTCTTTAGAGATTATAGAGGAAGAACAATGTGCATTTTTAATGACATTCTTCTAATTTTAAATTGTTTATGTGACTCTTCTTGAAGATAAAAATCTTTCTATAAAAAAACCACCCTCCTGAGCTGTAGCTGCTAGATACAAAGTTTTCTTTTTTAAATAGCAGTAAAAATACCTCATAAGCAAAGCTGGCACAAAACTGGGATTCCAAGTTCACTGGAAGTTTCTTTTTAATTTAGTTTTGATCTGACCTGTAGTGGCTGTTTCCAATGTCCGTAGCCCAGGCAGACTCTGCAGGAATCCAGGCAGGGTTCTCTTTGAACTCTGCCTTGAGTTTGCTAAAACCTCATTGAACCCAAGATGTTTTAAATGAAAGACTTCAGTCTGGATGAAGTAGCATTTTGTGACAAAACTTTGTTTCCTTTGATAATTTCTGAACACTTCTATTTACAACATGCTTTGATTGAAGACAGACTGTTATGATGAAATGACAGACGTTTCATAATTATTCCCCTCCAAAGTCTCTTGGATGCCAGCCTCGTCATAATTCACAAATGGGTCAGACTACTTCTCTTTGACTCTGCATTTTCAGTCACTTAATAAGAACCAATATCTGCCCAAATAACCAGTTCAACATATTTTAATAGACCTCTAAACCCAAATGACAAGGATAACCTTCTGACTAATTTCCAGGATTAGTTAGAAATTAGAAAAATTGAATTCTTCCTAGTTTTCCTGCAAATACCGTGACATGATTTTTGTCCTGCCACATAAAACCTCTGAGAATGTCTATACTAGCTTTTGTGATGCATCCTGAGGCTGCTTTCTGCATTTTATTTTGAGTCCCCAGCAATAATAATCCTTTTCTAGCATTCCATCAATTTCCTTGTCTTTTCTGATTATTACTTAGGCCTGTTGCTCATTGATATGAAGTTTGGTTTTTGTCAACATTGAATATCTGACACATAACCATCCCAGTGTGCCAGAATCCCAGCCCTGTCCCGAATTGTTTTGATTGTTACTGGGAAAAAACAACGTTGTCAATCCTCTGCCTTGTATGTGAGAAACTAACAACTAATGAAACAGAAACCGTGCTGGAAAGTGCTCCAGGCATACCACCCCTCTGATTTAGCATCTCTGGGCAGCTGATCAGACTGGCTAAAGGATGGGATGATCCTGCTGTTAGTTAATTGTGCATACGTAAAAGTTAGAATTGGACTGTCAAGCTGCATAACTGCAATTAAGAACACAGCCTCCATATTCAGCAGTACTTGTGTGGGTTTTCTGATTTACTAAACACTCTTGCTACTTACTTTACTTTCTGAAGTGTTTGCAGGAGGCAAACATATATGTCAAGAGCTATACTTTCATATGTATATACGTCTATAGATGTATGCAGGCATAAGTGTAAATATTTGTGCGTAAAAGATACATAAAGCTTTTGTGATATTTTTGCAGTGTATAGAAAAACAATGATTCCAATACATGTAGGGTGTTTTGTACATTAATGCTTCTACGACTATTTAAATGTTTAAGAAATTCTTCACTCTGCATTTTTGCTGAGTTGTGCCAGTCGGTTCCTACAGTAAATCTCTTTGTCTTCCTCTGGTGGGTACCTACAGAAAATAGAGTCTGAACCTCCCTTGTTGGGGAGGTACCACATCCTTAACTCAAGCAGAACTCACTTACTTGTACAGAAAAAAGGCTATGTGCAGTTCTTATGGATAACCCTGGTATCAGAAGCAAGGCAAATTTTTTTCCATATCATCCTCAGTTAAAAAAACAGTTCCATTTTTAAGAGAGTAAGGAAAAAACACAGATTTCAAAAATAATAATAAATAATAAGTGATAAATGTACAGAATACACACAGAGAATACACAATACAGAATGCATTATGTATACACACAAGACTTTTTTTGGAAAACAATTTTTAAAAGTCAAAATATTCCAAAAAAATCCCTAGAAATGTTTACACATCAGAAAGATACTTCATATCTGCTTTAAAAATGAAATGTTCCTAGCCTTTCAGAAGAGTATTGATTGTCAGACTGTGACATCAGAGGAGCAGAAAAGACTGGTGTAGAAATTAATCTTCCCCAGTTGGGACTGGGAGTAAAGCTTGTTTTGGAGAAACCTGTGATCAATATCCCTACTTTGATTGCTTTTTTTTATAAGTTTTCACCTTCATAATATTCAACATGATGAAACTGATGCTCTCTCTTTACAGAAAGAAGATGCAAAGAGTGAGTACAGTGTCAAAATCTGTTGTTTATTCTCCTGGTGGAATTTAAGACAGAGCTGACCTATGAACTTCTAAGTGGCTTGGTTTGGGATAAGTCCCTCTCTCTGTATGTTACATTACATTAGATTTGTTCTTTGAAGGCATTTAAGGTAGAATTCTCCTTGGAAAACAAGAGAAAGAAGGATTACTAGAGTGTTCTCCATGAATAGTCTTGCTGGTCTGCATGTTTGCTTCCTTTTGTATTCCTGTAGCTTTGTATCGTGGTCTTTATAGATCTCTGGAATACACTGCAAAGCTAATATTATTTTTTTTTAATATGTTTTTCTAAGACAGGCATACTCTTAATAGTCAGAAAGGTTTAGGTTTTATGGTACAATGGTACTTTGGCAACATCAATCTGTGTTGGAAAGCAATTTCTGACTGCAGTTATTAAGCAAAAAAGGCATGAGAGGCATTTTTAGAAACCAAACAATCCTTCAGCATTTTAATTAGAAATCTTGAATACATTTTATTGTTCTTTTTACTATTCTGAATATTAGGTGCACACTTTGGGTAACAGTATTGTAAAATTGTCTATGAATTATTGTAAATAAATCTCTTCCAGAAGTTTTGTCCAAGTGAGGACAGTGTTGGACTGACTCTGTGACCATATGCACAAAGCAGAACAGGTGTATATTCACAGCTATGCATAACTACACTCTACGTTGAAATGAAGTTAAACCTTTACAAACCATGGCTTAACGTTTGCCTCACATTAGGTTTAAAATACTAGTAAAACCTACATTCCATGGACTTCCATCATCTGCACATACAGAAATGGTATCATGTTGTCAGATTTCTGCTCTTTTGAACATTTCAAGGACAAGCCATAGAAAAGCATTTGTGGCTTTATATTGCTGAGGAGGGCTGCTGAGGAGGGGGCAGGCCAACACCTGCTTTGTGGAGCCTTATGGAGAAGCTTGTGTGGAAGTCTGTGCCCTGTGATTCCTTTCGGTTTCCCTTCTTCAATCACTGCCGTTGCTCACTGCTTCCCTTCCCTCCACCTCCACCCCCTTAACACCTTGAAGTTCACCTTGAGTTTTAATTTCCCTGTGTTGTTTTATGTCTTCGTGTATTCAATTTTAAAAGCTGTTTGTTCATTCTTTTTCTTGAAAGCTCCCTTTGTCAGTGTAAGGATTATTGTCATACAAGATTACACTACAGGAAAATACCCCAACAAAGCAGTCTGTGCATAAAAAGGACTATTTCATTAAAAGGCCATTACATTTCTCCCAGCTTCCTGCTTTAGAAGTTAGTTGTGTCTACGGGATGTAGCTCTGAGGGGAGCTCTTCCAAGCTCCACCACCCTGAGAGTTGCTCTGAGAGGCACATTGGGCTAGAATGATAAGGAGACACCAGTGATGCCCAATATCTAGCTATATGGCAGGCTTGTGAGATCCAGCTCCCTGAGTTCCTCATCTGGTTAAAGATGGAGAAATAGGTGCCTAGGAACAAGATCCCAAGTGCTAACACATTATCTGAGGAGCTGCTAAAACTGGCTACTTACAGACACCAAGACAAGAAAGGACTCTGGAGTACTAGGCCAAATTACAGCTGAACACATTTGGAAAGAAGAATGCAGGATACACTCTGGGGACAAGATCAGTCTTGGGGCCTGAGTAGATGTATAATGGCTTTTCTCTGCTTTACCTGTGGGGCCAGAAAACTATTTCTCTCCTTAACAGAATTTGCTTTCAGCGGAGGAGATTTATTCATGAAAATTTCTTTCCACCTTCCCCTGCATCAGAAGTTGGTTATACTAGATACTGAATAGAGAACCTGTAATGCAGGACATCAGACTATAAATAACTGAGGGACAACACACCCTTCTCTGGGTGGATTCTGCCCAGAATCTTCTTATACACTTAGGCATATAGGAGAGCTCTTTCACACAAGGTTTTACAGGTGTAGAAGTGGTAGTCATCTCCTGCTATGCAATAGGACAACAGTCAGCTCATTGGCATGGTTGTGCTGCAGTGTCTGCCCAAGCACTTTTCAGCTCACAATACAGATTTCTCAAGTGAAAGCCATGATTATTCTGTTATAGGGTTCGCTGGGGTAAATGTTCTGTCATCGTGCTAGTGGAAGCTATGTTTGCAGAGACAAATCAACATTAGTTGGGCTGGAGGGAAAAAATGAACCTACTGAACAGAACAGTTACCTGGAAAGAAGACACCTGAGTTCTCATTCCTGATCCAATGAATCTTGAATTATACTGCGCCCTGGAGCTTGAATTTAGCCAGCCCCGGGGTGGTTAAATGGGACTCATGCTCCGAAGTCCTGCAGATCTCCTGCATTGCCCTCTGGACAAAGAGCAGTGTACCTGCAATGCTAGTCCTTAGAGTTGTACTGTCTGCCCTGTTCCCTGCAGCAGACTGCATGGAAAGGAGGAACAATCTGGGTAGGGCTCTGCTTTCCCTCTTTTTAGGAGAACTGTACCTAAACCAGCAAGTAGTGAAAATGGATAGACTTAATGAAACAGATTGCCAACTTTCATAATACTTTGAATCAGAATGCATAGAACATTGTTAAAACTGAATTCCCTCTTGGTTTCTGTTCCTCTATTTTCTTTCTTTTCTTCCCCCTCCCCATCCCCCGAAGAAAGATGCATTCTCATTTGATGATTTGTCCTTCAAAACACGCTGCTTCTTCACCAAATATAGCCTTCATACAAAATGTAACATTTCTTCGGTTAACTATGTCAATTTTTGTTCATGTGGTTATATAGCCTAAAATATATTTTGATTCTTAACTTTTTCATTATTGTATTAAGGATGAAGAACAGACCATTTTTTAGTGATTAGATGATTGCTTCTTCTTCTCCCTTCCCGCCCCAGGATTTATACTAAGCAACTTTTAGACAAAAACCAGCACTGAATTAAAAGTGTACAAGTATAGCATTCCTGCATTGTTTTGTCAGCTAAGCTGCGCTCTATTGTATGGGCTGGGGGAAAAAAAGACAAATAATAATTTCATTAAAACATTAGTGTATTTTAAAAATTGAATTATTTTACTGCAATTTGTAAACTGTTTCTTTACATGCTTATGGTTTCCATGGATAAAATTTGAAAAAGCAGACAAGTGCCTTACAGGAATTTCAGAAGCACTTACTCCTTCTTTCCTCCTTCATGGTATAAGTGGGTACTGGGAGTCAACCTCTTTAAGTACCTCTGAAATCCTGCCTCATTCTTCACTCTCAGAAAAAAAAGATCCAAACAAACTACTGTAGCTTCAGTAGGGATAGACACACTGGTGATCATCTCTTCTAACACAGTTGCAGTGGTGACATGCCCCAGGAATTCTGGCTTGGGTTGTGATTCTCTGAGCACCTCCCCTGAGCAGATGTGGTTCAGGTATTCATTGCCTACTCCAAAGCGATGTTACAACTGCCTGACAACAAACCTCACCACCAGAATGATGGTGTACCCAGATCCTAAGTCTTCTAATATTTTTAAATATCCTCAAGAGGACATGATGATTGGTGTGAAAAAATGCTCTTTGCTATAGTCTGATGTGCTATATGAACACACATTAATGCTTATCTCTGAATCCTTAGAGTATACCAATAACAAGGAAATTCAGAACAGGGCTTTGCCTGTCCTATACCTTTTTGTTTGTTTGTTTCAGAGTGTTAGTGAGGAGTGAGAAGGATTTTTTTTATTCATCAGGAGAGTGAGTTCCAAACCACAAATCCCAGGAGACCCGAGTAAGGTGCCCAAATAAATTTTTCTGCTTCTGATAAGTTACAACTCGACTTTCCCTTTGGCAGGCTGAGGCACTCTGCCTCTACATATTCAACACGTGCTTGCATTCCTGCTTTGTTGAACTCATCAGAGATGGGTAACTCCTCTTTCACATAGCACACAAAGTTTATACGATCTGAGAAACCCAAGCTGCTTTCCATGTTGCAGTTTTGCAAGTTTAGGGAGAAAACACCCTCCAGACCATGCCCTTTAAGTACTCCACAGCCCCATAGGCCCAAAGATGGTTGGTGTGTCAGCCACATAGACCTGGCAGGCTCACACAGACACTCCATGCAGCAATAAGGTGCATGGAAAGTAAATCAGAATAGGAAAAAAATGTCCTCTCTTTCAGTAGGGTGAAATCCCAAAAGTGTTACTCGAGGCTGTATATTCCATTCATTGGCCAGACTTGCTCTGGGGACAAAATTATTTTTCTGGATCTGGGCCTCATTCCCAAACAATATTTGTTTGTTACTAACTTAAATAGCTAATTGCATGAAATTTGTTTCTTCAGCTTTTGGCTTTTATTGCTGAGTAATAAGCATTTTACTTAAAGTTCACTGAAATAAGTTAAATGTAATGTGCATTAAAAATACCATTTTTTTCAACATGTGGCTCCATCATCAGAGTACTATTGCATTGCTGTATTCAGGTATTTATTTTCTTATACCACACCTGATATTGAGATACTTGGTAACACTTGTGATGCCTGGTTTTGCTTCATGGCTTGCACATCTAAACGAGATTTAGAATTTATAATGGAGAATTATTCAGCTCTGCAACATCTGAATTAAATTTATTACCTTAACAGTTAAAAACAATGCAATTTGATCTGGTAAAAGTGTAGTATGTCTTGTGTTTCTGATCAGTGGTTTACATCATATTAGAAAAGCCATGCTTGGACTATGTGGTCTAATAGATCTTTCCTGCGGCTACCTCTTGAGATTCTAAGCTCCCCATAATTCTGGCAGAAATCAAGCTACTGAAAATTTCTTTATATTCTGGTGTAAATGACAGGAAACCATGAGTTCTATAAACTTCTTATTTAAAACAAAATATGTCCTATCCATGGTGAGATAGTACCCAGTGTAAATACAGATTGTCCAATTTAGTCCCACATAAAAAGTGTACATTTTGCAATGCCCAGTCCTTGTTATTGGATGGCTTTAGAAGGTCAGCTGCTTACTCATTACAAGACATTGCTAACTTACAGGTTATTTGTAAGTATCAAGCTGAAATTGTGGTTTCTGGTAGAAATGCTGGCAATGGCAAAAAAAAAAAATCCTCAAATTTTGACCTCTCCATGTTACATGCTAAAGGACCGTCAAGAGTGAACAATACGAACAGCCAAGGGTATATTAAACTAAGCAGACTTTTTAATCTACTTCCAATTTAGTCTTATTTAATTTAGCTTTTAATAAAATGCATTTCTGTTAACCATCACTTCACCCTATTGTCTGTACAGCTTCAAATGACTGCCTTTAAGAGCTATGAATAGCCAAAGTAAAAATCTATAGTTACATTAGTTGCAGATTATTGGTCAATAAGTGTCCATTAAATACTACACTTATTCTTTTCAATTTACAGCATTATTTGTTATCTTATTTTGTTGGCTTTGATAGGCCTTTTAAGACTGATTTTTACAAAAGTATCAGTGCCTCTGATAGTAGAGCATAGCCAAGTTCTGCTCCATGCAGTTATAATTCTCAATCCCTACTCACTCTCCTAAAACTTATGGTGATTTTTTGCTCAAAGTATATGCAAACAAAAATGAACTCGAAGCTGAGAAGAGTTTTGGTACCTGATTTATTTTAACCAGGATCACTGAGGCTTTTTTTTTCTATTTCAGTGGATCACGGAAACACCAAATGACAGCATACAAGTGTTTATGGTGGAAAAAAGTATTACATGCAAGTGTTAAATGTAATATTTTGATCTTTTAACTTTGACTTATAGTTTCTGTGTCTTCTTTTTTAAAAATCTCAGCAATCTAACCCAGCATCTAACTGAATTCACAGCAATTGTTTTAAAGTTTATGGTAATTTACAATATGACAAATATTGAAGTCTAGTTTTGGTAAATGCTACCTAAGACATTTCCCAAAGATGGTGACTTTACCAAAATTACAGTAGTTTAGTTTTAAACATGGCTAAAACAAATGGAGAAAGTGTGAAACTAAGAAAAACAATGATCCACAGCAAAATTTAAGTTTGAGAGCATGTTAAGGTACAAGGAACAAACTTATCTTCAAAGTGAAAGATTTTTAATCTGATGTTAGAAAATAGAGGTGTTTTTGCAGTTACACATATCTAATTCTTATTCTGGTTGTGTGAGGAAACTTGCTGATTTCCTGAAACTAAACGTAATTAGATATATGTTTTGGATTCTTTCTTCTGTTGCTGACAATAAATGCATCTTAGTGTATTCAGACACTGATGACAACAACCACATGTTTGTATAAAAAGCAGAGATTTGTTATTTTCTGCCTGGGATACTGGAGTGTTATCATAAAAAAAAAAAAAAAAAAAAAAGAAGGGAAATTTAAAAAAACATAGGTGCCAAGCAACTAAGTAGCCATGGAACTACAGCAGAAAGAGACAAACAGATCTGCTTGAAATTGCAAATGGATCATCAGGACAATATAATGAAAAGCTGTCAAGCAAAGTTTTGAGCAAGTAGATGTATCAACTGATGACCTAAAATCTATTTCAATTAATAGATTTTTACACTTTTATTTGATTTTACATCACTTTTTGTATGCCTTGATTTTAGTTTCATTTAATGATTTCTTACCGATTCAATGCAAATACAGGAATAAAAGGAATGTGCCAGATTCAGCAGGTCAGTTCATGAGTATATGACAATAATTTTTATTTGGTAAGTGCTATGTACAATGACCTCTATTCCAAATTTTTTTTCCAGATCTGCCTAAAATCAATGATTTATAATAGTAATAATATATTTCCCTTCTAGACTTGTTCTGACATCCTACTGATTCCTTCCCAACAATATGCATGCTCTGTCTTTGTGGATTTAACCACAATGCTTCCCCAGCCAGCCAGAGCTGTGTGTTTTCTACCTTTTCTTCTCTGCCACTTCTTCCAGAACCAGCTTTAACAGACTAATTAACAAGAGGTTAATTTTCTTAAAGAATAAGTAGTTCAGTTCAGTGAATAAGGAAAATCTTTTTCAGCCCACTAAATGTTATGTTCAAGGATGATGTTCAATGGCAAATCCATCAGTTGTTAAAGCTCTCTGATAAAATTTCATGGTTTTGCTGCTCCCGCGTGGCTATGTTGTAGGAACGTAGCCTGGGAAAGGTCAGGAGGGAGTTTGTTCTTCCAGGAGCTGTCCAGGGTCCATGGCTGAACCTACTGCCAGAAGAATGTGATTAGCTGAAGGATGTTTGTAATTAATGTGAACTCTCTCTGGACCATTATGGTGAACTATTAAGTGTCATGAGTCTTTCTTTGCTGAGCAATAGTCACATTCCATGGAGATAAAATCTCCCAAGTGCCAGGGCAAACACAAGTAAAGTCTTCATTCATTTTAATTTATTTTGTAACTGCTACTGTAAGTAATACTTCATTGGGGTCAATCTGTGAGATAAGTGTGTAAGAAAAGTATCTTACACTCTTCTTAGCCATGCTGTTAGGAAAGTCTTCTCATTCTGTTTGAAGTGCTATGTATTTTCATTCTGTGAAAAATTATTTCATTTTTTAAAAATATTCTTCATTCTGCTTTCAACAATTTTGAGAATTCTTTCAACAGTATAAACCAATCTGTTCTCCAAATTGTTGTTATGAAATGTTTCCAACCTATCAAGTGGTCCCTGTGTCCATGCCAGCTAACAGGTGATGGCTCAAGCTACTACTGAAGATGGTTAGTTCTTAGGGACACTTCAGCCCTAGAACACAAAAAAGGTGTTTGTTGATTACCCAAGCACAAAACTGAATGCTCTCAAAAAAGGCCAAAAATAAGATACAAAGGCTTAATTTAGCCATAATTTAAATCTTTCTATGTGGTAGAATGTCTGCCCTACAATTCTGCTAAGTAATTAAATCCATCAGAAAATGTGTTCTTAACATTATTTATTTATATTAGTAGGAAAGTAGAATGTGTGATATAAAGCAAAAAAAAAAAGATGTAAAGTTACAGAAAAAAAACACTTCTCAGAAGATTATTTTAACCTGGATTTTGCTATGACAGAACATATGACCCTTCCCTTCCCTTCCCTTCCCTTCCCTTCCCTTCCCTTCCCTTCCCTTCCCTTCCCTTCCCTTCCCTTCCCTTCCCTTCCCTTCCCTTCCCTTCCCTTCCCTTCCCTTCCCTTCCCTTCCCTTCCCTTCCCTTCCCTTCCCTTCCCTTCCCTTCCCTTCCCTTCCCTTCCCTTCCCTTCATAATTTTCTTCAATTTACCTTCCCCTCCTATTTTCTTCAATTTACCTTCCCCTCCCTTCCCTTGTCTCTTTCTATTTTCTTCAATTTACTTTTCATTTTTTCCTAGTTTACAATTTAACTAAGAGAGTTCAATATATTCTGCATTCAGAGTCAGCCAGATCATTTTCTTCTGCTTCAGCATGTCCTTTACAAAAACTGCAAATGGTAGATTGTGGTAGACCTTACTTTTTTTTTCTTTTTTTTCTTTTTCTTTCTTTTTTTTTTTTTTTCTGAAGACCTGTTTGTCTACCATGTGAGGCCTGGATCTAAAAAAGGAAAGCCAATTTTACTTACGTGTGTAATAATGGCTTACAGTCTTTCCAGTAAGCCAGATTTTTTAAAGCCAGGATAGGACCAAAATATTTGCTGTAAATTTCCCTTTAGCATCCAGGCAATTAGCTCATTTTTCTTTTATCTTCCACAAGCTCAGTACTCTTTGATGTTTTCAAAACTGTCAGGGAAGTGGCCTTTGATGTCTTCAAATCAAAACTAGATATCCATCTGGAAGATACGCTTTAGTCAAATACACATTATTCAGCTCAGTGCAGGGATAACCAGGTGAAATTCTACAGCCCATGTTTCAAAGGTAGTCAACCAGATTAGCTAATGGGTTTTTTGCCATTACATTTTATGAAGCTATAAAAATGAAGTACTATGTATCTTTATGCAGACCCTTAGAAGGGGATCGTAAAAAGAAGTATGAGAGAAAGCAGACATGGTTACAGAATGATGAATTTTAGACCATGATAGTACATAGAACAGTGGGGAAAATCAGAGAGTTCAGAGATGGACAAGTTTTTATGCAAAAACGTCCACTGCAGAGAGAGCTGTAGAGCTTCTGTTATGCAGTTACTCTTTACTGAGAATAGCAATATAAAGGTAGAATAAAAGATGTCCAAAAGAAACATAGCTATCCAACAATCAATATCTGACCATGGCAGAGTTCAGTCTACCTTTTCTTCTGCCTATATTCTTGTCTGGGCAAGTTACTAAATTCCATAATCACTCTTCTAAGATGTCTTCAGCAGCACTTTAATAAATCTGAAAATACCAGCATAAAGCTTGCATAAGTAACTAGATCTATCTCATTGACTGGAACATGATTTTAAAATTTGTTTTCAGAGCTCCTTTTTATAGAACCTGTGCAATGTCAATCATCCCATTTTTAGAGGTAAAAAACCTCCAACACCTAAAGACTACTCTCCATTTATACACACAAGAGTCAACATCAGCCTACTCTGCCACATCGTGTCACAGATGTTCACACTAAATATTTGTCCATTGTTCCTCCTAAATCTTTTGAAAGTCATTTCTCATCTGTGCCTTTTTTTGATATGCCTTTTCCCAAAGACAGATGAGTTGCATTTGAAAAAGTGTGTTATTTAAATAGTTCCATGCAATCTAGTGATTTACATTGCTTAGTAAAACTTCTTCAATTCCTTGACCAAGGTGCAAGTTCTTGGAACACATTGATATTTCATCCTATCTTCCATACTGTCTTTCTTCCCTTTTTTCTTGTCATTAAATTGCTCTATCAGAATTTATTGGTTTTCTGCTCTGTTTCTTTCTGAGCTCTTTTTCTACACTATAGCATATTCTATGTAAATATACAAACCTATGCATCACTTTGCTGAGAAAAAGAGACTGCTTCCTCTGGTTTATCTAAACTAGATTAAGTTTCCTAAAGGCTGACTCAAAGAAGAAACACAGTTCATAAACAAAGGATCTACTGACTGTACTAACTCATTTTTGCATTTGCTTATTGTTCTCATTGTTCTTTTGAGCCAAATAAAAGGATTGAAGTTATATTAAACAGTTTCATTTTCTGCCTGGGTTCCTCCTAGACAGAACCTGCTTAGAAGAATGGGTTATACATACTGGGAGAAAAGCTTAATTTGCAAACTGACCCTCTCTTCCCATTATACAGACAAACCATTTATTTCCTACTCAGATGCTCAGGCATGCAGACATTTAGAACTTTCCTGGTGTCTTCCAGCATGTCTGGTAACACTGGTACAGTCTTACAGAAAAGAGAGAAAAGAAACTTCTAGATGTGTAAGCATTGGCATACATGTCCTTGTCCCAATATGTATGTCCCACCACCAAGCTTATGTGAAAAATTTGACCAAATGGCTGGTATAAAACATGCTTGTCTGACAACAGTATTCAATTGCTTTCTTATATGTATGTTCATTCACCTGGCACTATTCTGGAATTGAATGACTGTAACTAAGCAGAATTTAGTTGTCTTCACAGTAGGAATAAACACTGGACACTACATTAATATTTCAGAGAAAAGTTAGCCAGAATATTATCATAAATGCAAATATTTAAAAGTTTGCACACAAAAACATATGCGAAACACTTGGGGACTGCACACAAGCTGCAAATGCATGCAAATGCAAAAACATACTTTTTGAATAATGTTTTTAAATGTGGTGCCCACCATACACGGAATGTGTCTTGTTATATCTTCAAATCTTTATAATTTTTTTTTCTTTTTTAAGGAGTTTTTAATAACTAAAATTCATCTCTAGGAATAAAAAAGAGAGAAAGAGAGAACCCCACTCAGTATTTGTACTGACATTTTGATCTCTTCTAACACACCTGTTCCTGCAACTGTGAAGCCCTGTCTCTATATAACTTCATTCTAATTCTGACTTTTAGCCATGTAATCGGAGAAGAAACTCTTATTTTTAGGGAGGTTCTTATGTAATGCATTGAACCAAAATAATGTCCAGCAAAGTAGCTTTTATTAATGCTGAGATATGAAAAGCCCCTTTGTGAGAAGCATTCTGGCACTCACAAGCCTCTCTGAAAGAGTCTGCTGAGTACATCCCTTTTGAAACTTTTAATTTTTTCCCCATTTCCCCTGAGTTAAGCCACCATATCTCAGGTCATAGCAAAGGCAGCAGCAGGCCAGAGTGAAGGCTGCTCATGCTGTTGCACATTGAAGAGAGAGTGTTGACCGCTGTGAGAATCATAAACCTCTCAGTTTGATGATCAACTGAGCAGTAAATTAATTAATCATCATTTTATGCCTCATCAAGCACTTTGCTGAGACTCTCAACAGGGGCCAGCTCAATTAGCCAATGGGAAGCAGACTGTTTTGTTTAGCTGGGTGAGTCTTCCATAAACAGAGGAAGCTTTGACAAGCTAATAAATATGTCATCTGTCTGTGTCACTAGCTGCAATGTGGCTCCACCTGTAAAGTTGTGGGATTCTGCTCGGTATGGTGGATAGCAACTTGAAGAATGACAGTGAGGTATCCTAACTTCTCAAACAAAGCACTTCTCATAGCTTATCAGGATCCTTAGCCAGTGAATTTGGGCTTGATCATTAGGAATCAGACACTTATTTTTGATTATTGAATCAGATATTTATATCCTTTTAAAACAGATTCCTCTGTTAGGCATAGTAAAACCAGTCAGGTGGATTTATAATTTTTAAATGCTCCTTTCCTTTTTTTTTATTTCCCTAGAGAAAAAATAAATGTCCACTCCTCACAATAAATGCTTGTGGTAACAAGCTTCTCAAGGTAAAAACTTTTGATTAAGTGGCAATAATGCTTCTGTCAAAACTGACAGGTTTGAAAAGTCTTTGTATCAAATCCTGCTGTTCCACTGAAGTTACTGGAGTTGCATCAATCTAACTGCAGCCAGAATTCAGCTCCTGTCGCATTAGACATTTCATCATTCAGAATGGAAAACAGAAATCTGCATTTAGAAGTTTCAGCCTTGAACAAAATCAATGACTGTTGCAAATTTGTGCCATTGACTTTCATGTACCTTTACGGCCATAAGGGCCCATTATGAGTTTCTAATTTGATTTTCTGCATAACACTGCCCGTAACCTCTGGCTGAACAAGAGATAATCACTAACATATCCAGTCTTTGCTGAAAGATTTCAGGTGGTGGAAAATCTAACACATCCTTTGATAAGCAACTCCTATAATTAATTATCATCACTGGTAAAAATGTGCATCTTATTTCAGACTGTATTTTATGTGGCTTCAAATTCCAAATATTTCATTTTCCTAAATCTTTTTTCAGGGGAAGGGGCCCAAATTTCTTGTAACACAGATGTCAACAGAAACAGTTTCTCCCAACTATTTTACACTCTCTCCTCTCTTGAGAAAATAAACAGTGTTCTTGAGAGACTGAATGACATTTTCATTCACTCAGCAGCCCATAGCCTTGTGCATAACACTGATGTGTTGCCAGAGCTGGAAGGAACCACCTTCTACCTCCTTGTTCCTGGCCATACACACTCAAGCTCTAAAGAGATAAATGTTACTTTTCTACAATTTTGTGAGTTTTATGCCACCCTCCTGGTTTTGAACTACTGTGGCTGACCACAGTGGTAAGATGCTAACACTTTGGTACAATGGTGTTGAGGGGCAGGAGGCACAAAAGAATGACTTGTTAGGAAATGTGTCTACAGAACCCTCATGTGACTAAAGCATCATGGCACAGCATAACTTGTGGTCCAATGTAGAAAGTGCTTTGGTTTCCCAACAAAAAGGTGGAGAAACACCAGCAACATTTGGAAGTAGTGAGTCCAGGGTCTCCTCAAGCGTCCATACAGGCTAGAATGACAATTCACTACACACACCGCTCCAGCCAGTGGGAATGGTAGCAGCTCAACTGGAAACAACAGCTCAAATGTTGGAAACCAATTTATAAACTACAGCCAGCCTTAAAACTTCCTCCTAGAGTTAGATCATCATGTGAAGGAGTGCAGGAGATACTTGCATGTGACTTAATTTAGTCACTAAGAAGATTCTGTCAGTCCTGTGCTCCCACCTTAAAATGTCTGTTTTTTTCTGGCACACAGTTTACCAAAATGTCTAGACTGCTCTCTGTATGAGCAGTTCGTAAGTACAGCTCCATCAGCCTTTGTACCATGTACAAATTTTATTAGCAAAGGTTTTCTATACTCCCTCCAAGCCATTGCAAAGGATAGGGTGTAACAGAAATCTCTGTGTTCCTTTGTAAATGACTGCACACAGTGATGACTCCTTTTAGCTGTTCTATTTTAAACGCAGTCAGTCTGGTTTTAATCCATTTACTTTTCTGCAATGATTTCACACAGGACTGACTTTTGGCTCTGTGAAGTGACAACTGTAAAAAAAAAAAAAAACCACCAAACTATGAACCCAAACAAGCTCTTCACATCAGTAGAAGTTACTACATTGACATCCTGAATTATGCCCTTTCCCAGACAAAGAGAAAAGGAACAACAATGGGAATTGGGGAATGGTGGAAAGAAGGAAAATAGGAAGCTGCCAGTTATGTAGCTTCAATGATGACAAGGGCCTTCTGGAACGGAGGAAGGAGCAACAGGATTAATGGGAGCATCTGAGGAATGGTGAGATGGGAAAGTGGCACACTCCACAGAAGACCTGGTGGTATAACACATCTGACCTAGAGAAGCAAGAACTGATCCTACCCCTTATCAGGATGGTGAGCCCTACATACATCTGTGCCAGATACACCTAGAGAGACCTCTCTGTAAGCAAATTTCTGAATCCACTGAAAGGTAATACCAATTTTATTTCACCAGACTACTTCCCACAAATCAGACTGATCATCACTGAGTTTCCAGTCATGGTGGAAATGTGGTTTCATACTTAGTTTTGAAAAAAGGTTTCTCATGGAATTCATGCACAGAAATTAATCATTTTGTTACCATATATGTGCATGAGAAGGAATATTTGTATTCCTTCATACTTCTTCTTATACTCCTGTAAGCAAATGCAAGCATTCATGCACTCTTCGAAATTTTACCTAGGTAAACGGGCATCAGTCTATTACTATATTTCTCACAAAACATTCTACAATATGTAATTATTTCAAGGCATGGGAGAGTGCCAAACAACTCAGCAATAAATTTCATAAATTAAAAATAACAAGTTTGTTTTGCTGATATTCATGAAACTATTTTTTTTCCCTGACTATTCAGATGAATGGCTGATATTTCTTCCAAACTCAGCAATTTTGTCTTGCAAGGGTTGGTGTGAACACTGGTTTCTGCTTCAGGTCATGTGGGTTCAGAGGTCTAGAGTTTCACTTTGAATTTGACGATTGCTTACTGAGAAACATTTGTCTTCACTGGCATAAATCAACCTACATTCAGCAAGAATAGGCCATAGTTTCCTCAATGTTTCTAGAAAGAGGGAATGAGCTTCTAGCATGTTTTTAATGGTTATAGATTTCATAGTGAAAACTGCAGAGTGGTACTCAAAACAGTTCTTTGAAAAATACATATGTTTCTAGTCCACATATCTCTCACACTTGTGTTTCAATATCTTTTGAAAATAGCAGAGACTTTTTTCAAGCCTATCATTTAAAAAAAAAACAACCCCAACCTGAAATGGGCTTCTATCATACTCACACGGGCTCTGGTGATGTCCTTATTAGAGTCTGATCAGAGGCTTTCAGCGACCTCAGGGAACATTGGACTGTGGGGCATTAGTAGCAATATGTTATTACGAAACCAAGTAGAGACAAATAACATAAAGGAAGAACTTTCCCCAGTTTTACCTTTACTTTTTTGTTCTAGAAATCTCTGTATGCCACTAGTCTTAAACCAGGAGCAAATCTGAATTACTTTAACTCATTTTTCCACTTTGCTTTTGTGGATAATTTTCAGTGATAATTTTTCTTTGTTCACAATATGAAATTCACTCTGCCTTGTTCTATTTTACAATAACCGTTCTTAAAGATACTTTGAAGTGAACAACCCAGAATAATCATAAATCTCACTGTCATACACACATATGTGAACTTTCTTTTGAAAGCTTCATTGTTACTCATCCATTCTGTCTGAGATTACCCCAGTGCTGTACTTTTCATCCTTTATCCCTTTTATAAAGGGCAGAAACTTTAAAAATTTGACAAATTCTAATCTCAACTCAATTACAATTTGACAATCACATGAATTTTACCCCTTTTGTTTTTGTCCAAGATTAATACTGGAATGTCTTGGATGACTTTATAGGCAGTCCCTTTATGCATCCAAAGTGTAACACTGAAATACATAGCACAAAGAAACTTCACTTAAGAGCATTGGGAATATGACTATGCTGGTGATTAAACAACAATATCTAATCCGGTTTCAGGCCTACAGCTGAAAATCATCTTTCGTAGAAGTGTGCCTGCCAAGGTTATTGTAAAATTATCCCAGGCACCAAAGTGATGAATGGTCCCAGCATTTGCTGTGATATGGATGCCATCCCTGTGGGGCTTCACCAGGCGGGAAATTCATGTGGACAGACTCACATGGAGGGCAGATGGGAAAGAAAACAAAATTAGTTGATCTGTGCTAGAGCAAAAATCCGTATTTCCTTTGCTACCCAGATTGTGCACTTGCTTTTTTACAGACATGGAAATCTGTTCTTAAATTATACAACTCTTCCCTTTTTTCCTTTGTGGAGTGATCTGAATGTTTTACACTGACCTTGGGTTTAGTGCTGATTTGCATTCTTGCCAGCCTAATTTTAGACATGCTAAGCAGCAGCCTAATATCTAAGTTAGCACAAAAATGTTGTGTCTTGAGTTGCAGTAATAACAGCTTTAGTCTGATTTTGAAGACAGGCATTTTTTAACAGTAAAAAAGTTTCAAATGGAAGCGATCTCTCAAGCTTAGCTTTGTCAAAGTCCAACTAATGAGCCAGTCAAAGAGTAACAGTTTCATTTAGCAGACAGGCAGACTTCCTAGGCCACAGTCCTGGAATGATACAAGCAATCCCACTCACAAAGACACTGCAATCAGTGCCATGCAGAATTGGGGCCAACCATGGTTTGGGCAGCACATATGAGAAAAATCAGCTCTTAGACATTTTAAATGTTTGACAGTGAAAAGAAGTCTCTTTGATATTTAGATCATTAAGTGCTTGTGACAAAGAAGGATGGAAGGGGTTAAACTATCCCTCCATTGCATCTGTAAGTGGCGCAATTTGAGATAACAGAAAAGTTACAATGTTCATCATGTATTTGCCTAAAAATCAGATTTTGGATAAGTCACTATTAGACTGCTTCAAGTTGTCCACATCATTTTAAATGTGCTGTTAACTACACATCACCACATTTTGGATGTAGGAAGTATCATACCAATAACTGTTCCAAAGGGGAGAGAAATGCAACAAACACTTGGTGTATTTTCCCATCTACATTTATCTCTTAATCACATTTCCTAGGGTGAGAGGTTAAACTCAGAAAGCCAGCAGAGATGTTAGGATTATTTAACTGCAATATAACTAACACCTTAAGAACTGATTTGTCAGAATGAATTGCAGTCCAGAGTGCTCTGAGTTTTCAAACTAAATTTGTTCTAAAGATAAAAGGCACTTTTTAAAGAATCGCAGTTCTTGTTCTAACCATTCCCACCCTCGCCTCCGAGGCATTTCTTATAACTGATAAAATCACAGACCAGGTGCTCCAAGACTTTCAAAATAATAAATTCCAATCTGTCACTAAAAAATAAAAGGTTAAACAAGTTTACAGAGAGAGTTCTGTTCCAGGTGTTATTTTGAAAGTGTATGCCTAATTTATCGTTTTTCAGTAATAGTTACAAGTGATAAAGATCATGTAAATACTCTGTATTAGAAATAAGCTTTCATTTTGTCATGCAGATAGTACTAATGACTAAATAGACTTTAATCAGGAGATCTCCACCTACTAACGTTAGGGCTTCTTAAGAGTAGTGTTATAATCAGATTTTCTCTGATATAAAATGCTTACACTGAGAAACAAAACCAAAATGAAACTCAAACGTTGGTTATAGACTAGTTTTTATAAGAACCAGAAGCATGAAAACATTTCACAAATCACCTACGTTGGAATGGACCTTGTATAGGTTCAGTGGGTGTGTCTACCAAGTGGAACAAGGCAATGGAAACTGCTAACACCTTCCATATGTGACAGCCTTTAAATTATAATACCATTTTGGATACAGTGAATGGACTGTTCTAAAACAGCAGTATGTCAGATGGGTGGCTGGATTTCCCTCTAGTTTCTCTCTTGCTGTTTTCAGTCAGTCTTACAGAGTTCTAATTTTGCTATCTTGTCCATTATTTATTAAAGTGTGTAGCTAAAAAAAACAGTACAAGTTTTGCTCAGGAGGTCTGAAATGTGTGCTTTGGCCCACCATAAATCAAAGGGAAGGCTATATTTCTCAGCCATTTTGAAGCCAGGAGGAAAATCCAGGCCTCAGTTAAACAAAGTGCACAGATACATTCTTAAGTCCCATTCAATTCAGTGGTTTTGCCCTGTCTGCAGGATGCATTGCTTGGTCTCTGTCAGATTCCATGGTTTCTAAATCAAGTATGGCAGCATTTGAGGTGGCATTATGCTGCTGGCAGGTAGTAAAGGCTTATGGATAGGCTTCCACATATCTATATATATACTTCACAGGCTCCATAAATGAAGAGAGGCTGCCTCGCTCAACAAGGAACAAAATTTCTCTCCTGTTACTTCCCTCTATGCTACTGTAAAATCTCTCTCTTATTTCCCCAGCTTTCTTTTTTTTTTTTAATTGTTCTTTCTTTTTAGCCCCTTCCCTCCTTGATCCCATACAAATACAGAGGCAGAAGTTAACTGCCCTGAAACTTTCCTGTTGAACTGATTTTCTGAAAAGTCATAAACAGAGCTCGCTCTAAGCTCAGCTTGTGTAGATTGCAAAGAGGAACTTACAAACTCTTCAGGTACAATTAACATATGAACTCAGGGAACTTTTCTGTATAAAACTTGAAAAGGGTAAAGCTGCAGATTGAACAGAACTGAAAACTGAGTTTCCTCATACATGGTTAAAAACCTGTTCTGTAACAGGAAAAGTTCTTCCCCATGAAAATTTCAGTTACATATTGAAACTCTAGGGAAGATTTAAACCAACTTCCCTCAAGGAGCAAAAAAGGAGATGGATGACTATAGCTATACTACATAGCTGTATTGACGTTTCTCAATGTGGAAGTAAGCATCTACTGCTAACACAGAAGTAAGATGAAGTTTCCATTGCTTACTCATAAGATTACAATGCAAATTTCACAGTGCATACAACAGTGAAGTTTTGCAGTGTTGCAGCTGATTCTGTGTGTTTAGCTCTGTTGGGTTTTAATATGTAGTGATTATCCTTAAATGTGGAGTCTTTTAGAAAAAGTGAATTACTCTAAATTAATATTTTTAACTTTTTAGGAACAGTAAAAGAATCATTCTCCAAGTAATTTGTGGTAGTTCTTATTAAATAGTAAGCAGCTGAGTTATTTAGTATGAATTGAACTGAGATAAATGAACCGGTAATTTCTTGAAACTAAAAATAATTATTCAATTTAGTATGTAAAAATAACACTCAGGAAAGTAACTACTAATTAATATTGTTATTTCTTACTTAGATGCCATAACTAGCTGTGCTCTATTATGTACTCTTGTAGAGTGTGTAAGATGCTTTGCATTACTTGCAAAATGGACATTTCTTTTACCCCTTCAAGGTAGATGGGTTTTTGAGTGTTCTGTATTTGTACTGCATTTTCTCTTTTAGGCAAGCATTTAAATCTTCTTCTTCTTCTTCTTTTTTTTTTTTTTTTTTTTTTTTTTTTTTTTAAGATAAATAACATTTGGGCACACCAAAGTTATTTTGTCATAGCACATTACTCCTGATAGATAATTGTCCTGGTTTTGGCTGGGATAGAGTTAATTTTCTTCCTAGTAGCTGCCATAGTGCTGTGTTTTGGATTTAGGATGAGAATAATATTGATAACACACTGATGGTTTAGTTATTGCTAAGTACTGCTTATGCTAGTCAAGGACTTTGCAGCTTCCCATGCTCTGCCAGGTACACAAGAAACTGGGAGGGGGCACAGCCAGAAGAGTTGATCCAAACTGACCAAAGGGCTATTCCATGCCATACGATGTCATGCTCAGTATATAAACTGGGGGGGGTTGGCCAGGGAGCAGCAATTGCTGCTCGGGAACTGTCTGGATATCGGTCAGTGGGTGGTGAGCAATTGCATTGTGCATCACTTCCTTTCTATATTATTATTGTTATTATCATTATTATATTGATATTATTATCATTACTATTTTACTTTATTTCAATTATTAAGCTGTTCTTATCTCAAGCCAGGAGTGTTTCTCACTCTTACTCCTCCGATTCTCTCCCCCATCCCATCAGGGTAGCAGGAGTGGGCGAGCAGCTGTGTGGTGCTTAGTCGCTGGCTGGGGCTAAACCACAACAATAACGAAAAGAATTCATAAGTAAGAGTTTCACAAAACTTTTAGTTTACAGCTAGAGAGTACTGAGAGGAAATGGTGGTACTGAGCTTCAGCACCAGAGAGCAGCACCATCTAAGAATTGTGATTCAAAGTTCCTCCCTTGAACCCCAATCCTGTTCTCAATTAAACAGACATGCCCTCACTTCTTTGGGGATATAGAGTATGTAATTCTCCTTCTGGTTAGCTTTCCTAACTGATGCATGGAAAGAGGGACCCATAGCCATGCTCAGGTGTTTTTTACCACTTCGATACATACCCAATACATTCGCTTGTGGAATAGCATTGGTAAGTAGCCCCCATTTTCACACCAGAGCACATGATTAGTCTAGATCTAACACGATCAGGAAAAGGACTGTCAACTGTAAGACCAGCTCTGTACCCCAAAGAGGTGGGTTTGGGTTAGCAAGATCTAGCCCTTTATTTTCTTTTGTTTAGGATTTATAAATAACAATAATATCAAAGTGACTAGTAGACATTGTTCTCCTTGGGAACAGTTCAGCAATGCCCTCTGGCAGTTTTTTCACTAAGCATGGGAGTGCAAAAGAAAGTCTAAAAAGCATGCAATTACCCCCAGGAAATAATTACAATGCCAAAAGCACTGGATGGTACAAGTGACATTCCAGTAAACGAGGTGAACTTGTATCATCACCCTGCTTTGCCTCAGGGATATTCCTGCCAAAGGAATATCATCCAGTTCCAAGAACAGCCAAGGACGGAGGTGGGGCTGTGCATCAGCTGTTCCAGGTCCAAGCCTCAGGGAGCCAGAAGTTGTGGGCAAAGGAAACTCCTGCTAAGCCAAGCACTGACATTGCAACTCCCAAAAGACAGGGCAGCAAAGCTTGCTGGAGGTGATTTTTAACCACCAGGTTGGAAACCAAACCACACCCAGAGCAACCTCGCGCTTATATGAGACTTTCTTATTCCAAACAATGATAAAGAGAAATATGGGAAACAAAGTAATTTTTATGCCTAGTGCTGTTCACACTCACTCTTATGGGAGCAGGATCAAGTTATTCTCTTCCTGGACTATGTTAAACTTCAAAGTTTCACCAAATGCTGGATTTGTTTCAATTCTAACCTTCTTTCAATCTCTGCTGAAGGAGTCTGTCTTTGTCTGCAATAGGCAGAAGCCATAACCAAACCTCACTGCAGAAACGACTGGAAGAGCAAACGATTAAGGTGAATGTGGCCAGGTTTTATCCAGGAACTTCTCCCACTCACTACAACTTTTTAAAACAACTCAGCTAGCCTCACATATATACACACAAAACCTGTATTTACCTAGGTAGATTTTGTTACCTAGCTACTGTGTCCAGAGGCACACAGAACAGCAGCATTTTGTACCTGGTACTATTGTTCTCTTTAATTTACTTTCAAAACGCCTTCACATATTGCATATTGACCATTTCAGAATTGGAATCAACTCTTCCACATTTTCTATATGCCTTCTGGGAATATACAAAATAAAGCTGATAGGACAAGAAATTAATGCACTTACATACCTCTTTTCTGTCTCTGGATTACCACTAGCATAAAAATGGAATGTTACTTGAAAGTCTGCGGTGTCTGAATACACTTTCAACACCCTCAGCTGATCTGTACTATGCAGCTCTGTACTACAGTGCTGGGTTCTAGACACTTGGTCAAACCAAACCCCTCTTCTGAGCCTTACAAGGTATGCTGTCAATAATGCTCAGAGATGTGCCTGCCAAAACCGTCAGATTATCTGCTCTCCAAATAAAACAAGCAAATATACAAAAATGCTTAAGTTGAAGTTGCCTCAAGCACTTTTACCTCACATAACCAGCACTTTTGGAAAGGTCCCATTGACCTTGGCAGCATATTCGAACATGGCTGAACAGTTCTTGAGCAATTTTTCCAACAAATTAGGCACAAACAGGCATGTGTCATTGGGCACACATGCAGTCTTTTCTATCTCTTCTTTCCCCTTAAAAATTAATAATTTCTCATAACTGCCATACAAAGAATGTCACAGCAAGCAGTATGTCTTAGTGTATTACTGGCTCATGTTTGGTATTTGATATTACTTAGCTAGATGCTTTGTAAACACCACAAAGTTGAGTTCTGAGCAGAGACCAGTTAGTCAAATGCATTTATCTTTTCTGACATTCATCTTAATCACAGAATTATCATAAACTGGACATGTGAACTGACCGTGCATAGTTTCATTACCATAGAGGGAAAACTTATGAGTTTGGAAGCATTGACACTGTGTATTAAACTCAGTCATCAGCTTTCCACAAATGTAAAAGCTACACCAGTGAAAGCAGAGAATAGTGATAAATGTATTACATGCTGTGCATGAAATCTATCTATTCACTAGTTTTAAAATGCTTTAGGAAAGTGTACAAAAACCATCCCACTGCTACAACTGTAATCTTGAAGAAGTCTTCAGCTCTTATTTTTGTTGCCAGGTGATTCTACAGATCTGCCCCTTTTCCTCCCAATTGGTTGTCAGACATCATTACCCCAGTGCTATCAGTGCTTTGACCTGGGCAGGGAATCAGTGTTACACTGATGCTACTGCACTGGTGAGTACCCACTACTTGGCTGCCTTTCTCCATTTCCTCACCTGTCCCATCAAGTGCCATTCTTCATTTGTCTCCATTCTGCCCATCAATCATTTTTTTTTGTACCCACACCTTAAATCTCAAGTTAGCTTTCCTTCTTTCATGAACTTCGTAACTCCACTACCTTTCTTTCCTCCTCTCACACTTCTATTTCTTCCTTTTGCCCATGGGTCATATGAAAAAAATAAATCTGAAAACTCGGGAGGAGAGAAAGGGAAAATGAAACATCTTGTGTTATAAGACAGCACCTCAACTAGAAAAATTATGACTCATCTGTAGCTTTCAGCACACATCTTTTTTGTACAGTACTCTGACAGGCACCAAACATAAACATATGTTACCATGAGAATCTCCACTCACCATTCCACCTTGTTCCTTCATACTTTCCCACACTGATAACATGTTCCAAGAGCTTTCTTGCTTTAACATCATGTATTATGGAAACAGCTTTGGGCTGCTATGAAACACTCATCCCAACTCAATAAAAATGTGACAGAAGCCTTAGCTCTCTATGTTCATCTGCAGATGTGAGGACACAGTATAAAGTTCAATGCCATTATCCCACTTCACAAAGGGAAAGACCAAGAAAGAGAAACTGATTAACCCAACAAACCTGTAGCATAGCCACATGGTCAGTAAGGCATACTGTCACACAAACAAAGTGAGAAAGCCATCTATAACCTGAGTAGAAGTCCAGTCCCTTCACTGCTACAGCTTCAGCTGGAACTTCAGCTACACAAAAAATGTGGGGCTGTATTCATAATGGACATTTAATGATGTTTTCTTACTTTCTTGTAATGTTGATAATTGAAATGCCTATATAGAACTGTTTTCTTACAGTTTAGAAAACATCCAACAAAACTTAGGAGTAATTATAAATCAGTATTACTTTTAAAGACTAGCTAGGCATATAGAGGATTTTATGAAACTGTTAAAATAGAATTACGCCATTTTGCTCAGTGGCATGCTAAGTCAAATGATGTGATTCCACAGTTTCTTTCAAACATATATTTGCAATGTATATTTGCATTAATTTATAATGGGGCAGTAAGTTGGTAAAATGCACTATTCTAAACTCTACTATTCATTAGCACAATGAACTCTTTTATTTAGAATTAAGAGAGGAGGGAAACGTGAGAGCAGTTGAAAGCAAGATTTCTCAGGAAAAAAAGCAAAGCTATTTAATGTTCATTTCAATTTGGTTTGATGTTTATTTGTTTTTTCAGTTTACACTAAGTACCTTGTTATGATCATGTGAAAAGTTATTAGAGAAAAGAAGAAAGCTTTGTGGGGTTTATTTGTTCCAACAAAAGCTAGGGGAATTAAATAAAAACAAACTGAACATAAAATATGTAAAGATAGTACATATTGCAAATTAATAGCTTATTTTTAAAAAGGAAATTTAATAAAGCAATGCCATTAGCTATTTGTAAACTGGAAAAATGGTACTTAAACATGCTGGGAAAGTTGGCAGGTTTTCCTACCTGAGCTGGAGTGTGAATAACTAGTTATTATACTTATTTTATTTGCCATCAGAATGAACTAGATGACAATATTATCCAAACATGTAACTGGAAATGTCATTGTCTTTCCAAAATATCACATGGCATAAATAATATAGATTTTTACTGCAGGACTTTAAAAAGCAAGGTGTTCTCTCATGTTCACTGTGTCTGTAGTTCCATCACATAAACCTAAACTACTACAGTTCACTGTCAGTGAACTCTGATACAATTTTTAATCCTGAAACTAATTTTTGTTATTGTAATACACTGAAGGAATTAAAATCAAAATGATACTGCAAAGAAAAATGTTCCTTTCCACAATATGTAATCATGATTAAAAAGAATGTAAAATCAACCTATTGTCACAATCTCAATGTAAGTAATATTAATGATAGCACAAATGCTTGATATTTAAGTGTCTGCACTGAAAAGATATATTTGATGTGACAGTTACCATGGCAACTACTCAGTTTCAGTGCATGCTGGAGTATATAGTGGTGTAAAAGCTGTTGATGCATGAGACCTCACTGTGACAGCCTTACAATGTATATTTATATATAATTGTTTTATTTCTTTCTTAAATGGAAAAAATTTCAAGTAACATTTAGCTGTCCTGCAACTTAGTGTTGGTTTATGAGTGGTGGTAGGATCTTTTAATAGCACTCTTGAAAGAACAGTAACACAGAGAACCAACGAGGAAGGAGAAAAAGTTTTCACTTCATTGTATTTTCACACTTAGTATTTCTCTAGATTCCTGGCTGCCCAACCAAATTTGTGGTTTGAAATGATTCTTCATGTTGTGCTCATTATCACTTACAGATTTTTTTTTTTTTTTTCTCAGGCAGATTTTTGCTGTGGACTTTCCAGTCTGAGTAGAAGTATTGTTCAAACATTTCTAGAAAAAATAACCTTTCCAAATACAAAAAATACTGGTCATTTGGCCTGTCTTGTATATATCATACAAAGTCTAATATAACTTTACATCTAGGAAGAGAGTTGTGCTCTACAGGGGGAAAAAAAAAGCAAGATTAATGAAAAAGGAAAAGAGACCAGAGAGGACACACCTAAACTTTCTTGTCTTACTGTTACCATTAGCGGCAAAGTAGTGTTTACTATATCAGCTTAAAAGCTGCTGGCAGCTCAACAACTGGCATCCCATGTCATGGGTTGCAGAGAGGCTTACAGAACTTAGCAGACTCAACAACAGTCCTGAAGTTTGAGTCTTCATTGCAGAGGTGGGTGACTCAAGTTTCCCAAGACGGAGGGTCAGAAGAGACATCTCCCCTACTCGTGTAAAGAGATCCCCCATAGCCAAACTGAGTGGTGGGGTCCAACCAGAATGAATAGTGTTCTCTTGGCTGACATGCCTCTGTCTCTTTCCTACCAAGGTTTTTTAGGGGGGCAGGGAGGAGCAGGAGGACAGGAGCAGGAGGAAGGGGAAAACTCACCTCTATCTGCTCTTACCCAGATATAGCCTGGGAACACACCCACATCAGACAGCTCTGAATTAGTCTAGGCATAGCCAGCCATTCAGGTCACATTCCCTCTAGCTCTCCTACCTTGCCTGCCTGAAGCCAGCTCTCTTAATGGTTATGTGGTCTACCTCAGGTTCAGTTCACCCTAGCTGTGTGTACCTGCCACACACTGCCAGAGCTGTGGAAAGAGGGAAGTGCTGGTGGAGGTCTGGAGAGCAGGGAGATAACCCCAAGCTACATTCTGGAGAAAGTAGCAATCTCAGGTGCTGCCCCAAGGCAAAGATGGCTGTCTGCTGCCCCCAGCTGCCTCTCCCAAGAGGCATGTTGTAGAGCAGGGATGGTTTAACAGGTTTAAAAATGTGTGGTGATGAGGGGAAGGCAGAGAACATAATGTAGACCTGCAAGAAAAACATTTCAGATCTTCTTTTAATTCTTATTGTTGCCCCTCTGGTAATCTCTGAAGCTCATAAACTTCCCAGAAGGCCATATTTGAATGCTTTAACATATTAAATATCTATATGTGAGTTTGGTTCCAAGATCTTCAAATTTTTATGATTTTCTAAAGTTACGATTATAGTAATTTATTTTCACAGATGCCTGAATCTTTTTGTGTTGGACATAATAGTTCTTAGTTCTTATTAAATTCTTCACTCATATATGTTTAGAAAAGGAAACTTTCTCTCAAAGTCTGTGCCAGACATAGGTCCTTGTGTAGGCAGGGCTCTGTCCTTTCCTCTGCTGATAGTCATAGCATCATTTTTCTGTGGTAGAAGAAGAGAAACCCTTCATGATGACTTCAGATGTATCTGTGTTGTCTCTTCCGCCTGGATGGTGGAGGCAAAGGAGAACCAAACAGAAAGCAGATGCAGGCCTCATTAGGCCTGACAGAGAGCAGAGAAGATATGTATGTTTCTAAAGGCGGGACTTCTATGAGGGTCTGAAGATAGCCACTTGGATGCCCATCTTTTCCATTGTGCTACCTCACGACTTTTCAGTAAAGTAAAACTAGAGCAGTGACAAAGGCGACCCATGCACACAGGCTGAAAAGAGTACTCCTTTTCAAGGAATAACTAATATAACGCCTTCCTCACTGTGGATTTAGGGGAAAAACTTCTCCCACTTCAGACAGTAGAGAAGCAGATTCTGCAACTGCTTGGCTGTGCTTCAGACATTTGCTCAAAGCTTGCAGGGACTGCCATCAGAATCGCATGGACATGATAGCAGTTATCCAAATACACAAGCTGCACTCACATGCCCATGATACACAAACAAGGTAAGAGATAGAGTTACCAGACAAGAATCCTACAGAAAGCATAACGTTCCTTTTGTAGGGTCTCCAAAGGCTCCTTCACAGGCTGATGCAAAACAGCTTATGAGGAAATCTGTTTCTTATCCCTCCTTTCTTTTTTTCCCCTCCACCCAAGAATACCCAGACCGAATATCCAGAATATCCATCTGCTGTTCCAGACTCACTCTTCAGGAGTTCAATTCAACCTGTACTGCCTACCAAATGCCTTTCTTTAGTGATTATTGATGTCTTTTACTATTAAAGATTCTCCACAATTGTAAGGTCCAGATTTGTTTTCTCATGAATGACCACCATCAGATACAATCACTAGGACTATCATGTTGACCACATGAATGTATGACCCATGGCCAACAAATTGTGAAAAGAAAACTGTACAGATTGGTCTTACAAAAATCAGAGGGGATTTACCCTCAGAGATGCTCCCAGCAGCACCCAAGAGGCACAATATTAGCCTTCTTATAACAAAAGAGTTTGAACCTTCCACTTAACACTCAAGGCTGAGCCTCCTCATACCTGGGAGGACTGGCTGCCAGAAGAACCATGTCAGACTTTCCACCGCTTTTGCAGTGAGCTCCCTTTTTGACCAAAAAGGCAAGGGCCTCTGGGAGGCTTTGTGAACAACTGTTAGTGCTGTGGGATAGATAGCCTGCTTTAGATCTCTGATTCTTTTCTTTGCATTTATGCCATTCTAAGGATAAAATATTCTTTCATCTACCTGTCAGTCCTGGATTGGATACGGCTATAATTTACAATGGCGTACAGGGCACAGAGTTAGAGGTCTCATGGACACACAACCCATCTTGATGGTGAGGTTATGATTAAGAGAAAAGTTTGAAGCTTCTTCACAGAACTTATTTTAACTTTCAATATTTCAGGGGTTTTTTATTGAATAATCTTTGAAAATTATGTTAGTAATTATGTTGCTTGACTCTATTACTAGGAGAACTATTAGTAAAAAATTATTATTGTGAACAAAAATTTGCTACAATGAGAAGTGAGCAATCCATCCGAGAAACCACTTCAATTTGAGGAAGTCACATACCTTTTCCCATTTTTTTCTGAAAGCAAAGAATAGCTGGCAATGAAATAGTACAACAAAAGCAGTAGTTACTGTCCAATACACCCACACCTGAGGCCCTAGGCTTGAAACTATGAAAGAGGAGTGTAATAGAAAGGTGTACCAATCATTGCTAAGACTGTTATGTGTAAGTATGCTGCAGAACAGGCTTACTTAGGTGGTCATATGAATAAATCAAGTCCTTTCTGAAACTTCTATGCTTGCTGCTCTTGAGTTTGACTGCAACTGTGTTGGGACACAGAAAAAAATTGTGATGGTTTTGTGACTGTAGAGTTTGTTTTCTCATACCCCTACATGAATGAACTGTAGTCAAAAATTGCAGTGCACTTTTTACACAAAGTTTCATAGCCACAACTATGTGAATGACCGTCCTTTAGTGACATTCAGATGTAGCACTAACTCAGTGTATGGAAGCAATTCCTTTATCCAGCATAAACCATGGCAGGTTACTGAAAAATTCCTTAAAAGTGTCAGGTTGGGCAAGTTCCCAACATAAAAACATAAAATACTTTAAAGACTTAAAAGAATTCCAGTTCAGTACTCCACAAAGTTATCACATTGATAGTTTAATGAATAAAAACAAGGCAAAACACTTCAGTGGTTTATCTCAAGTGATACTTCAGTGCATCTTCTTCCAACATCCAGAACCCTACTCACTGATAAACCTTAATGCTGTTCTTTTCTCATGGACAAGCGGTCTGTGAAGACTTAACCAGGTCAACAGAAGAATTGTACAACTGGATAGACTCATGTGGCAGCCAGCTCAAGAAGATAGTGAAATTGTTCTTACAAGCAGTGAAGTACAGCAAATAAAACTGTTCATTAGAGAGTAGATGTCCTCCTGTTAGCATATATGTCAGTCATGCAGGTATCCTTCCCTTCTTCCCTCACCTCTCATTTTATAAACAATTTTAATTTGGTAACTAAGACTTAGCAAAGACTGGACCGGTATGTCGGACTTGTATTAGCCCAGTGGTTGATTCTGCATACAGTATGTATGCGTCTTCAAACTTGACTGTGCAGCTTGTCAAGTCATATCTTATATCTTAAACCACTTCTCCCTCCCACCAAGATCTATAGTCCTAGATGCTTGGAAACCAGCTGCCTCCTACTCCAAGCAGTAGAATACAAAGTACTAACTAGGAAGAAAGTAAGATACTTGACTTCTGAATATCCATACTAGCCACTGGACACATATTGTCTCTCTGCTGGCAAGAGAATGTATACATCCCAGATGATATTTTATTGCTGATCCTTATGGGTAGTGAAATGTTTAACATCCTTCGGGCAGCTGGGTCTGCAAGAAGGCGAACAGTAACTCAATAGTTGGCTTTCTGAAGTAGTGTACAGATAGTTTACATTCTAATAGCAACCTCGGTGGCGATACTTATGGCTGCCTATAATAACATTACAGGCTGCTTTTTTTTCCTTCTTTTAAAGGCTTGTGACATTCACATGATACAAAACTCTTACACGCTTTATAATGGAAAAGCCTTTACAATCTTTCAGCTATGGCCTGCCACAAAAGAAAACATGGTTGTTATATATTCTGAGAACTTAGAGTACACTGTGATTGTGTCATATTTTGGCAGGCTTGAAAGTTCAAATATATAATTGCAAATTTTAAGAAAGAGGTCTGCCATTTCCCTGCGGCAGCCTGTACTTGAATGTCATTGGAAAAATGGGAGTCAGTGGCCAGTCAGACCACTACTGATGATGCAACTGTCTGAACGTAAGTATTTCCATTCTGTTTATTGGCTAAAATACCATTGTGGGTTGTTGAAAATCGTGGCCATTTTGGTAAAGGGTTGTTGAACTAACATTGGAAAAAAATAAGCAAAAGGCAGTAAATTTTATAGCCAGAATTTCATTTCTTGCAATCTATATTAGAAAGTTAGTGAGATAGTCACTATAAGATTTTTGGAGAAGCCAAAAGGTCGTACAGGAGCCATTTATTAGTGGAAGGGTTCCAAAAAGTTCGAATTGTTTCTAAAATGAGATCTTCAAGAATTTTGCCTTCAAATTTGAACTTATAAGATTTGAGGATATGCGCTATATTATTCCTGTAAAGCAGAAGCTATGCACTGCACAAAAAGAATTAAATGGGAAGTTAAATCAAACCTTAAGTCAGAAGCGTTGCAGTAATGAGATCATATTTTTCCTTTTATCTCCTCCCACTTCAGTTCCTTCCTGTAGTTCTCAAAGGAAGCAAATAAAAAACATGTTCTAGTGAACTTCTGTGCTTTTAGATACAGGGACATTCAGTTAGCTGAGCTATACTATGCATTCATGCCACAGATGTACTGTGTTATTCCTCTTTTGTGTTAGCCTAAAAGCATTTTTGTAAACCATCAGTACATGGAATATTATGACACCATCACACCTGGACAGCAAAAAGGCCATGGCCTGGGTTGGCCTCAAGAATGAACTACCTTGCCTCACTGTTTCTTCAGGTCAGGAATATAGCACAGCAGAGAGATGGTACATCAGTCTTCCTGTCTCCTTTGCACTGAAAGTAGACATTTCTCCTCCAGGATCACTTGTGTAGCCATGTATAATAATCAAGTCCATTACGAATCAGAAATATATACATGCTCTCACCTCATAGTGACATTCACGCATGCAGTTCTTCTTAACAAAAGCAGGTTTTTTTGCTTTACTCACAGTATTTGCAGAGCTGAGGATGGCTCAACAAGCATTAGAAAAGGTAGTAAATTCTGGTCTACCTTTTCTAATGAGAGCGATTTTTACTATAAACCTAAGTTCAAGTGTCTTCTGACAGTGAGCCAGATTTTCGGTTTTTTAGTTTTAATAGTAGAATGAATTAAATAATACAACAAAGTCTAATACAGGAAGGGAACCCTTATTAAAACAGAATGGAACTTCATGTGTTTCTGACTGTTTGAGCCTGAGGCTTCTCCCAGGTGCTAGTAATATATTGGCAGCCAAAGTCAGGCAAAAGTTCAAGGAAACACTTCTCTGCTTTTAAAAATCTGACAAGCAAAACTTCCAGTTACTGTTTTGAATAAATGATTTATAGCCAGCTTTCTTAGGAACAGTTATCTGTCAAGGATATTTTGCTGAGAGTCCACCTCTTGAAAAATCTGTTAATTAACTGCTCTACCCAGGTAGTGAACTATTTAATGAAGTATAGCTCTCCCTTCCATTTACGGCATAGAGCTTTTTTTACATGATCCTAATCACAAAGCAAAAGCAGTCACTCAGCCTTGGGAAAAGACTTAACTTCTGCACTTTAATGCATCTACAATCCATTTTTTCTTTCCTTTGAATTTTACTGCTGTGATTTCTATTACGCTCTAGTACAGCAAGGGTCTGGCTGAGCTACCACTCTCCAACCTTCATCAGTAGCTGCAACTTTGACTCTGAGATATTTTAATAAACTCTTCAGAAATTGTTCTGTTCTCTCTTTAAGATTAAAAAAGGGTGTTGTTTTTTAATTTTTGTAATAAAAAAACTTAGAATGTGTTGTTTCAAATTATAAATGCTTTTTGGTTTTTAGCAAAAGTTAGTAACTTAAAGCAAGCTTATACTTAACTCATTTTAAGGGTACTTTACACTTCTAAAGTAATATGCAGAGGTCTTAACTTAGAATATAGATACTCATATTTTTAAGGACAAGATTATTTTAATGCATAACACTGTGCCCAATCCAGTGTGCTATAATAATCACAGAACACACTGAGATAGTAGAACAAAAAGTTACACATGAAATAATGAACCCTTGGAAATATAGTTTACTGATACATGCAGCCTCTGCTTTTCAAAACTTAATAATTTCACTATTAAACCTATCTGATTTGCTGTTAGATTTTCACTGGAACAGCTATCTTATTAAAAAGATTAATTAAAAAGAAAATCAAAACCCCGGTGAAGTTTGTATCTCATGCAGAGATAGAGTTGTGATCTAAATGTTGCCTATCTAAGAAACAGACTCCAAAGTTCCCAAGAATGTTTTTTGTGCTTTGATCACATTTCAAAATGGAGAAAGAGACAATATACCCATTCACTGTGTTAAACTGTATTTTGTGCATGAAGAATGTGGATATCCTTACAGGAAGAGACAGAATCCTGGAACTCTAAACAGCGAGCATATCCATTGTACATTTTCAAGAAAAAGTCAATACAGTTGGTTTTCAGTCATTCCTCTTCCTTATTCAGCTACTGCCATTTACACTTATGCTTTCTTCTTGCAATTCAGATATGAAGACCCTGGTTAATCAAAATCTTTAATGAGTTACCTCTGCTTTGCACTTAGAACCTCAAAATGAATAGTCATGGATAACTTATATGTGAAGTTCACACTGATGTTTACACCTAGGCCACATAATTTGCAATTTTAAGGCCTTCCACCATTTATAATATTTGGCAAATGTAGAAATTCTTTAGTCTCTTGATTGGGTTAGATTTTAAAGGGGGAAAAAGGTCCCGTATAGCTCCTGCTAGGTGACAGAAGTTTATTGCAGATTTTAATTTTTTGTTGAGTTTTTATTTGTTTTTTAAATGGGGGTACTGATTTACAATTGCATCAGCATCCCATGACCCCACTCAGAGGATCTGTGGTACGGTATGGATATCTAAGAAGTGATTTCTTAAATGCCAGTGTAACTAAACTGCACTATATCAACATTTGGCTTCTCTGGGATGGGAGACTTACCACTAAAAAAGTAGAAGGGAGAAGGGCAGTATGTAAAGGATAACAGATTACAAAGGGAGAAAATCTAAACTTAAGTGGAAAAGTACTGGAGAATATTTCACATTCTGGTTAAATCAAGAACAGAATTGAAGTATGATGATCTGATTTGTAACTACTTTTTTTTTTTTCTTTGAAAAGGAAATGTTAGAGGTCTCAGTGGGGAATGAGATACAATAATAAATATAGCAGAGAGTAAAACTAGCTTGGTCCTTCACATTTGTATATTACTGGTGGGTTGATGTACTCTCTATGTGTGTTTTTGCCCATTCTTCAGTCCCACATAAGACATTTTTCTAGAACAAATTACACAATGTAGAATATATCACAGAAGGGCTGGACTACACTATGATAAAGTTCTAAGGAGATATTGCTAAGTATCACCATATTCATCACTGGGCGCTGCTTTTGAGACTTCATAAAGGCAATCAACTAAATGAAGAAAAGAACTTCCTTTCAAATAGTAGATCTATCTATAGACAAAATAAATGATTCAACTAAAACATGTTTCTGATTTCTTGGATTTATTCCCAGTTTAACTGGCAATTATTTAGCTCTTTCTTGGTGGGGATAATTTCCTTGGTCTGGATAAAGTATCGAAATACATTTTCAGATGTACAAATGTGGATATTGAATTTTCTTTGTCCCACAGAGTTAGAAAATATTATTTTAGCAATTTACAAAATACTGGTTTTTATCAAGGCCTAATTTTTATTTATGTATGGCTGATGAACACCACACCAGCAGTGTGAAGAAGTATTAAATGCATATAGTCCATTTAAAATGCTTGTAGTCTGATAAAAGCTAAGTTTGTAATAGGAATTCTTGTATTTGCAATTTTATTCCTTTATTTTTTTACCAGAAACTTCAGAGGAATTTTTTTTTTCTCTTTTTTTAATTAAATAGATCACCTTCTGACCACGTGAATGAGAAATGGACTGAGCTGGTCAGTTAATTCTGGGTACAACTTCCTTTTCCTTACTTCCTGCAAAATTTGTTAAAGGAGAGGGTTTGCCTGCATAACAACAGACACATTAAACTAATTCTTACCACTGTGTTGAATAAGAAAATCATAAAAAGGGATTCTAGTGCTCAAAACTCTTTCAGTACATGATTCAAGAGGTGCCTGGCTGAGCCAGCTTTCCTTGACTTGACTCCACTGACAACCCAATCAATGGACAGGGATCCCTTCCATCCCAGAAAAATCCTGGAAGAAGTCATCTCCTTGTGCAGAGCAACTGAATTCCACTCTTAAAACACTCTCATACCTTACTCCTGAGCCCCACTTGATTAGGTCCACAACAAGTAGATAAACTTAGAAAAATTCCAGTATTTGTTTTTTGAGCTAACTTTACTACTACTTACTAAAACCTACCATAAACGTTGTGCTTTTCTGACATGTGTTAACCATCTTCTTGGACAGACATGAAAAACCTCTGCCTTGGAGAATGAGGAACATGGAAGAGTGAATGACGTTTTTTCAAGTGGAATCACAAATAAGACCTCTGAAATACCTTGGGAAAGATCACACTAAAATCCAGTCAGACAAACAAAACTGGAGGATGTTTCAGAAGTTCCCCTACTACTGAGCTTGGATTTAATCATCCCCTAATGAGTATTCTCACAAATTTAAAAATAAAGATTTTTAAATATGAGATAAATATGATTATTGAAATATTTCAAAATAGTAGGAGAATTCTTGAAATTGTTACACCATCCTTAATTTGGTTGTTGGTTTCTATTCTAACTAGGTATTCAAACTGCTGGATCTCTACACTGTAAACAGGTATATAGGTCCTTTGGAACTAGGAACACAAGCAATACCAGTGAAACATGAAAGGAATGGTAAAAATAAATAGGTAAGAGATGTCCCAGCTAAAATAAAGAAGGAATAGTGGTCATGAAGTAAATTATTAAACTTTCAAAAGAAACTTCAACAAAATAAGGGAAAAAAAACCAAACCTGCAACAACCCTTTTTTCCCTGCTTTTCATGCTGGGAAAGAGGGAGACTAAGATCATTTTCATAAAATCAGTTGAACAAATCATTTCCCTTCACTCTTCTCAGAAGAAAGAAGATAAGATTTGAAATTAAAGTTTTTAAAATGAAAAAAAGGTTTCATTTAAAACTAGATAGTACTGACCAAATGATGATGAAAGTGCAAATGAGAAAGAATGTATTCTTTAAATGGTGAAAAAACTACATTTTAACAATATAACTAGAAAAGAGGAGATATTTCCTTTTTACATTGTAGTTCAGCCCCAAATACATTAGCGGGGGGCGTTGGAGGGATTATAACAGTCCGATTCTTTTTAGTTTGCTGTATATGAGGATTCTTCAGAAAAGCTGTAGCTAAGCAGCCAGGGCACAGCTGCATCTGTGATTTGTCCTGGCTCTGCAAGCTGAGTCTGAGGGGAGCTTGTGGCTGGAGGGGAGGTTGCTCTTCTCCAGAGTCACATCAAACACACACAGCTGGGAGCTGCTTTTGGAGCACCTGGTGAAACTGGCAATGGGGGAGAAACACAGCAAGAGGCAAACCTGCAGCAAGGGTGCAGGGTAAGACACATGCTGTGAGGAGCACAAGGAGACAAACATCAGGAGTGACAGAAAGTAGATGACTTTCCAGCAGACCCCAAGGAATATTTGGAGTTTTTCCAATCAAAGAAGCCAGAGGTTGTTGCCTGATGTGACCTGCAGCACAGGAACACTGTGGGCAGGACCTCATTTTGCACCTGACAGACTGCATGTGCACCTTCAAAAAGTTAACAACTTCTAGGTAATTCTCTTCTGATCTCATAAAACTACACTTGAGACACTGGACACCTTCTGGTGCTCTCGCTCCAAGGAAAGGAGGCAGAGGACGAAGCACTGCAGTATTGAAGCATTTCTCAACGGCAGCTGTCTCACACCTGGAAAGCTCAAATCTCAGAACAGTGTAGAGAAAACAGTTATAATTACAGATTCTCTTTGGTTTTGTTTTATTTAAGATCATGCCTTGAAACTTTCCTAGATCTCTGTAGGCAGCTTCTGTTACAAATACATGATGATTCATACCAACATTAACCCAATGTTTACTATACATAAATACATATGTCATATGTCTTCATTTATGCTTATATAAAAATTATGCATTGTGTATAAACACATATACATATATTTATGTACAGCTTTAGATATTGAAATTAATATTCATCAATAAAACATAAATTCACTAGTCCCCAGATTTACCATATGTCCAGTTTGTGATGTCTTTTGGCATTGAGAATTTGTCTATTTGATACATAAGGATTAAAAATTTTACTGGAACAGAATCCTGTCTGATAAGTTTAAGAGGCTTCTCAGGCTGTGGTTTGGAAACCACTGAAATGAATGCCATGAAGCAAGTCAGGCCAATTTAAAATAAAATGAAGAGCCTTGTCTCTTTCATTTCTATTAGATATCTTTTTTGGTTCCAGTTATACAGTCTCCAGGAAGAATTACATTTTAACAAGAACCAGTGTTCACCATTCAGTTTTATCAGGATTTAAACTTTGGAAATATCCCTGTGGTTAGAGAAGAAAGTCAGAACCTCACATCCTTCAAGCAGAGCCCTCAAGATAAGATTTAGGCCTTTGGCAGCCAGGATTGTTCTGGTTAGTAAATGATATAAGTAGCTGAGCTTACTGCTTATTACTGATATAGAAGTTGTTCTCTAGTTAAGCAGAGCTATTATGGCTTGGGTTTTTTGTTGTGCAAATATTTTAACCATCTGTGCAAGTCTGACAGTTAGTTGCTTGTGCAGGACACAATCTCATAGAAATATGTTTGAAATCTTTTATTCCCCTTTTTGATTCCAAAAGCTTTGAATTCAGAACTGCCAAATGGATTCTCTTTTTTCTGGAAAGGAGAATTCAGAGCCCTTTATAATCATCCAGGCCCTCTTGACCTATGAGCCTACTCTGAAGAAAGTGGCATTTTGACAAGTAATGTCTATTTTTTTTACTGGCCACTTTCATATCTCCCTGTTGTTTTATGCTGCTTACCCATGACAGACCTAAGCAGACAGTATACATTTGAAGCAAGCAGTCTAGCAATAGGTCAGTTTACTATTTCCAAAGAAACAGAGTATCCCTATCCTTCTTAAAACATTTTGTCCTCACATTTACTGTTGGACAAGAACAAAGACCAAGATGAAGTAATTTGTTCTGAAATGTCAATGCAAAGTTGCAGAAATAAAATTTTTCATCAATAGACAACTAAAAGTTTAGTAATGTTCACAGCTGTTATTTAGGGTTTTCTCCAAGGATATCACTCAGTCATTCAGGCTAAGGAACTTCTAGCAAGTGCTGCCCCCATTAGTTTTGAACCTTGGAGAACTGGCTATTGCCTAGTCTGATATTTCTACTGCTCCTTAAACCTTGGGATGCAGGTGCAGCTCTTTGGATCTGATTGCTCATGTTTCCTTGGAGGAACTGAAGATAGATGAGTGGCTTTCCTTCTTTTTGTAAGGTACAAGTTCTACAAGCTACACATATAAACAGCATAGTAAATACTGCTCCTAACTGAAACAAAAAATATATCAGAATGGCCCTGTTAATATATTAAGGAGCTACAGTAATATATCAAGGAGCTACAGTGTCTACAGGAAACCATCTGGATTCAAAAGCACAAAGACAGAGAAACAAGGTGACTTCAAGCAAGTGATTCAAGACTATATTTTCAAACACAGAAGAGACAATTCAGTCTCATTAATCCATGTTTAGAGATTAATAAGCCCATATTTGTCAATCCACATTTGAAGAGCTTAGTAATCTAATCAGACTCAGTAGTTCTAATTAGCAGTTTTCTCATTGCTATCCAGAATGGAAATAAATACAGATGCTGAACTTAAGCACCTCTTAAAATACTGGCATTGGTTTTTCCGTTTCTGCAGAAAAGCACTTTGACCTTTGGTTTTTTAGGTACATCTTTATCTTCAACAATATATAATTATCCACAAGATTCTAGTATCTGAGCATAGATGCAAATGTTTTCCTACAGTAGAAATAGCTCAGGGGAGAAACAATGATCTAAATATTT
Source organism: Pelecanus crispus (assembly GCF_030463565.1). Lineage (NCBI taxonomy): Eukaryota > Metazoa > Chordata > Aves > Pelecaniformes > Pelecanidae > Pelecanus > Pelecanus crispus. Next base: position 104,080,317 of record NC_134644.1, read on the forward strand.
GCTGTATGTAGCTCTGTCTCATGTTACCACACTCCTTTGGGATCTTAGAGATGTGGGTTTGGATTCCTTTGAAGAGTGGTATGAATCCCCATTTCCACACTGCAGGTGACCGTTCTTCTGTGTTTGCAGAAAGGGTGGATCTGAACTCTGCGGCAGATCTGAACTATGCAGATCCACTGTCCACTATGCCAAAGAGAAGAAGCCAGAAGAATTTGGACAGGATGCTGATTAGTGTTTACACTGATGCGTGTAATTTCTGTGGCTCAGCCCATCTCACTTGTGCCATTGGCATGAGATGTCCAAGTGGCAGGAAATGCACATGGACTTGGCAGCCATCCTCATGCCTAAACTGTCAGACATTTAGATTAATCCTGCCTTCGCTATGTTGGAGTATAAACAGCAGACAACAAAACTATAACAAAGGCAGCTACGGTCTGCACCAGTAACTGACCAGTGTATACTCTGCTTTTCTACAGATCCTGAGAGCTGGGCTAATGACAGTGTATGATTGATAATTACATCTGTTCTTTCTCTTCTGTCTGCCTGTTCAGCAGAAAGTGTCTTGGCTCTCTGCGAAGACAGGGAGAGCTTACTTTTTACATTCAGCCACACATGTTTTCAAAGGTATCATTTCTCCTACTGGAAGGGTATAACTTTCTGATGAAGTCATTGACATACAACTTGAAATACGATACCATATGGAATCTGTTCTTTAGATTTCACGCACTTGTCACAAGAATGACTTGTGACTTTCTGCTAACTTCTGTTTTCAGACTTGTCAGTCTTAAAATAAAGTACCTTTTCTTATATATAAACCGTAGCTTCACTACTCTTAACTGATTTAAAATGTATTGTGTCATTTGAATTATCTATTAGAAACAAAACATGGTGTTGTTTGGTCAAGTATGTTCAGATCCTTCTGTTTTACGGTGTAACACTGCAGGCTGATAGGCATTTATCACTTCAAAAGAATCTCTTGTAAATCAGACTGAACACTGAGACCAGCCACCTAATTTATCATCAAGTACAATCAAAGATTACAGTTCATCAAATACCAAGAGCAAAGCTGTTTTTCTATAGGTTTTTTCATAGCTCTCTTAAATTAAAAGAGGCTTCCTTCACTTTGATAATATGTAAATAATAAATAAAAGTGTCTGCTTATACTTTTCTTACTAGCTTCTGTAACAACCCTGTGGTGATGAAAACAACTATCATCTGCTAACTTGTATAACTGGCATGGTTTTAAGAACTCTGAAGCCCTGCTTCAAGGCATAATTAAATGTCAACAGAGAGGCATATTTCCCACCTACACAAGTAGGCTTGTAAGTTGTGATTGGAGGAATACCTGGAGTATATTTGTTCTCATTAACAAGAATTTCACAGCCTATTTCTATGAATAGATCGGGGGGGGGGGGGGGGGGGGGGGGAAGTCTAAAAGTTTTAGATATGTAAAGCAGGACCTAAGCAAGAGATTATGTCTTCATCTGTGGATGATTTGTTGCCACCTGAAGACTTCTTCTCAGGTGTCTTTAACACCAGTATTTATTGTAATGGATGACCTTAAAGGTCATAAGTTACCTAGTTACCTGGTCACTCCATACATGTATAGAAGTATGATACCACTAATATGAGGTTGGCCGCTGTTGAGGGCCCTTGAGTAGGTTCAGCTGCCCTTGATATGCCTGATCTTGTTGATTATTTGGAGCATGTGTTCTTGAAGCATCATATTCCCAGCAAAACACAACAGCCACTGTTGCTGTCTCTGCAAATAGAAAGACATGAACTAGTGGTACTGCTGCTTTGTTTTCCATAGAGTTATGGTCACCTACAACATGCACAGCAGGCTTCACCATTCCTCTTTAGAGGAATTCAAACCTGTATCTTTCAGATCCCAGAGAAGCATACTAACACTTAAGCTTACACGTGGTCAGGCTGGAGAAGGGAAAATGGGACATGTTCTTTCTCTCTTGCCTTATGGTCGATAAAGGATTGAGGAGATAAAAACCCTAGACAGTACAAGAAGGTATCAACTAAGGTATCAACAGGTGAGAGACAGGTTTAATGGTTTATTGATGACAGTAAATTTTAAGCTACTATATCCACCTTCCTTTAGAAGAGACTTCTGAGCTCAAAACTCTAAAGGACAAAGGTTCTTTCCTCCATACTTAAGTGGGAATTTCATACAGGCTGACTGCACACTCACTGCAGCCTTTTCTTGTTGCCAAGCCTAGAAATCCAAATGTTCCATTTGACATGTGGTTGTTTCAGCTCCTAAATCATCCTACATGCCATAAAAAAACCCCAAGAGCTAAAAAAACCCCTTCACTTAGGTATCCGAATTCTGCAGACTAACAGCCTAAAATGTAAGCATCTAATCCTTATCACTTAAAACTTATAAATGACTTGCTAAAGATCACACAGGAAGCCTATGCCAGTAATTGAAACCCTCTCTTCTCATGCTTGGTCTAGTGCTTTACCTGACACTGAATTTGCTTACTAAAAATGACCCCAAAGAGTTCATTTATACTGATACATCTATGCAAAACGGTGGTGTATCACATTGGATTTATATCCACAAGGAATACTGCAATCATCCTTGTACTGTGTCACTAATATACGTGACCATGAAGGATGACTTCTTAAGGAGAAAAGACTATCCACTAAATTCCCCATGAACCCTGCTGAGAATCACAATTAACTGGAATGAAATCACCAAGCTAGTTTCATAAGACAGCTAACGTATTCTTCCTGCTCCCCACACCTGCCAGATTTCTCTGTCCTGGGTCTTCAAATTTACTACCGTTAGCCAGCAAAAGTCATTTTTTCTGAAGCTTGAGTTCTTGACTAAAGATATAAGAACAAGTGGCCGGCAAGACTGTCACAGTGACAACATTCCAGAAGCCAGAATAAACACAAATGAATGAAAGACCCCTCACCTGAAACTCTCCATGTTGCATGAAGTTTGCAGTGTGAGAAAATTCTGCTTTTCATTTTAGTCAATTCCAAAACCCCATGGCTTCTTCAGATGATTCAACAAAGAAGTACTAAAGAAGGCAAGGAGGAATATGAGATAGATGTTGTGAATCATGCCTAAAATTTCATCATTTTCAACACATGGCACAGACATATTGAGAGAAACCTAAATTAAGTGAATGGGGTTTTGCCTGTATTGCTCTAAAAGCACAGTGAACTTGTCTCTATGTTCTCACTTAGGTTATAAGAAATCTAGGTTTGGGTTCTGCCTTTGCCAGCAGGATTTCCCAAGAGAATGTTCTAAATAAGTCAAAACTTTTCCACAGCGCCTGGGTGCAATGCACTTTTCTTTGCACTGCTCTTGAAGCTTTTTCACTTTTTGTTCACTTTTTATGTCCCAATTAAATAGCGACTGAAATGGAAAAGCACTCCCCAGTTCAGGATTTGAACACTGAGTTCCATTTGCTGCTCCACCAAATACAAAACTAAAGCTGCAGTAACTCCTTCCTTACAGGGATGTTCTGAACACCGTGCCTGATGTACCTTGTCTCTCTCCCTGCTTTCGTTCCCTGAACACTGTTCCATACACATTCACCTGTTCATTCACGCAAAATGGAAGAATTGCAGAGGGAAAGCTATGAAGTCAGTGAATTTTCTGTGGCCCGACAGTTAGGTTACCTCCTGGCCACATACAGGTTTGAGTCTTACATAGAAGGGGGCTTTGGGGACCTTGTCAAAATGCCAACTATCATTTAGCCTAATCAGAAATTCCTGACTCATGCACAGCACTGGGAGGCCAGGCCTCCCTTGAAGGTCCTAATGCTCAGCTACTGCAAAACATCTTCTTGAGGAGCTTTGGTGAATCTAGCTCTGGATAAGTATTCTACCATTCATCACTAATTGAAATTTGCAAATATTGCTCATCACCAAATAAGCGATCAACAATTTGACTAGCAGATGACAATTATTTTACATTTTAGCATAACACTTTTTGTCCTTTGGAGTATGAAAGCACCTGCTTCTCTTTTAATATCCATGTACTGAAAGCCTCAGATGGGCATATCTCTTACTAAAGAATTAAGTGTTATTGCACAGCATGTCAGAGCAGCAAAGGATAAAGGAAAATTCTTAAGTAATTGCTCCAGTTGTCTTCCTTACCACTCACCTAACTCCAGCCTCTTCTACCAAAATAAGCAATAAAACCTTGTTCATTAATCTTCAGACTAAGTGTTTGGCACAGAAAAGTTGTACTAGAAATGTTTGAGTTTAGAAGCCTTGTCTTTAGTCTTACCTGGGAGTTGCTCTGTGTGTTATTACTCACATATACATGCCCAAGAACAGCATTTAATTTTAGCACGTAATAAGAAAATAAACCTCCTGTTTACTTTTGTTCACCACTAATTAGATATAATACTTTCCTCAACATTTTGCAAATCATAATTACATAAAATTAAGGAAATTGAGAGAATGTTCATAAGGAAGGCAAACACAATTCAGTGAGAGTCTTTCCTCTGTCAGGTAAATAAATTCCATCCATCTACACACCCAAACGAAATTCTCTCAAAATCAATGGAAAGGCTCCCATTGGCCTCAGTGGCTTCTGGATCAGATCCAGCCTATTCCCATTAAAGTCAGCTCAGGACTTGAACTAGATCATGATGTAACTGAGTTAATTAGCATTAAACTATGAGAAAGTACTCTCCATTACTACAAATTACTTGTAAAATAGCCAAGCTTTACTAGTATTAATGATTTCAGCAGTGTTAGATGAGAGTTTCTTTCCATGAATATTACTAAATACAACTTTAGGACCAAGTTCAGGCTTTCACATTCCCATTGCCATTTTACAGTAACAGGCATACAAAAACACAGGTGCCACCTCATTAGCCTAGTTACCACTAGCTTGAGTTGGGCAGAGGCAAATCCATCATTGTGACTCTTCTCCTGGACTATGTGCTTTATTGTGTTGGACCATCACGAGGATCCTGTTCCTTAGGAAATTTGCACAGCCTGAAAGTCCTCTGCTGTGAACTTTTAGGCTGTTTGGATTCAGTGCTCTGATTTAATATATATAAGAGAGCTTCAAGCTGGGAATTTGATGTTAGGTCTGTACTTCTGGCTCAAGCCCAGCTGTCTACATTTGGAAATGTATTTGATTTTGGAACACACTTTCCTGGAATGGAATGTCAAGAAAATACATAATCAAGAGGGCATCATAGATAACGAGCTACAAAAACCTGTTTGTCACTCCCCTCCCACAATGGCGAAGAGCCTTCTACAGCTGCTAATTAGAAAATTAGAACACCACAAATGGATTATATTTTACTGGCAGCATAGCGTCTTCCCCCCAGTGTTTTAAAGTACTTTTTGAATTGTTTGCTGTCAGCAAAACAAGTGCGCTACCTGCGATCCTATAGACAACAAAGCCCGGCAGCAGGATTTCAGTCAGGTGATGTCACCCAGGTAAAATTGTACTGACAAGCTTTTAATTAAAGTTTTCCCACACATCTTTCTGCTGGTCCCCAGGAGCTATTATTCATTATGTGCCGACTGTCAGCCAATTGTGAGTCGGGAGGGAAGTGTTTTATTTTCAAAGCCCTTGCTGACAGCTAGAGAACACTTTGTTATACAATCTGTTTACTTTTTTCACACACACAATCTTGCTAAAGGGGAAATGGTCATGCAGTAGTGTTTACAGTTTATGGCAACAATTAAATGCATCTGGCAGAGCAGTAGCTGAAAGGAGGTCGGTGTGGGTGTGGGTGAAAAGCCATAAAATTCCTCCTATAAACAGTTACTCTCACCTTGCAGAGCCCCTAGCGTTTTAAGACAAAGTTTCTTTGGGAAAGGGCAGGTCCAAACAGGTGCACAGATTCTGAAATGGGAATATTTGGATCTAGCCATGTGGTACTTGATGCTAAGAAACACTGTCCAGGAATCAGGGTAGCACTCTGTTCTCATCTGTGACTAGAACAGTTTGAAGCAGTTATAAACCAGCTGCTTGTCCTTTGCATTGTTAAATCCCAAAGTACTTACCTCTATGAGAAGAAATGTACAATGAGAAACAACTTGCCACCAGATGAAAGCAGAAGGCAGTGTGGTGTCCTGTTTCAGCAAAGGGCCAGTATTTGACAATTAATACTTACAGAGAAACAGTCCTCTCAAAATTTTTAATGGCTTATAATAAAATCCTTTTTATCAGTTGACCAGTGATGATAAATATTTATTTATAGTTATGAGCAACTTTTAAATCATGGGAAAAAGTTGCTAACAATAATCACTGCCTCACCTTAAGTATTTAATACTTCTGTTTATTAACAATAACAGAAAGTCAACAAGTATTCTTAAAATGTTATTAGATTAATTAAAACTAGTGCAATATTCACATACAGAGGTGAAAAAGAAATTGCATGCCACTTGCTGCCAGACCATTGGCAATTCTATGGAAATCACTTCCACTACAAAGCAAAGACACTGGAAAATAAATTAATTTATGAATATTTAGATACCGTCTTTTACTGATATTATTATAAATTACTACAGAAATTATAGAAATGATACACAGTTCCATTGCTAATGAATGAAAATCTTTCACTGTTTTTAAGTGCCTTTAAATAACTACATTCTTAGGAAATAATTTTCTTAGATGGAAAAAAGTTAAGGAAATCAAGGAATGGGCTCTTTAAAATGGCCTGTTTCTGTGGTTATTGAGCATTAAGCAGTGGGCCTTAGTTGTGTATGGACAGGGATGAGAGGCAGTTGCTGTAGACAGTGCAGTATGCCTGCCTTAAAAAGCCTTTTCTGTTTGGATATCATAAAAGGTCTTTAGCCCACCAGCATATGAACACATTAATGCAGGTTTCATTAATGGAAAGGAAAACAGTAAAAATTCTAATTGCAAATTTCACTCATAGGTCTCACTTTGTAGATTGTGCTTTCCCACTACTACTGTATTTTTTTCTCTAATGAAAGATTTATTATTTTTTAATTTTACTGTATGATAGGAGCAAGGTGATTTTTTATATTTTTTTGCCTCAGTCACAGGCAGCAAACAAATCCTAAGATACTACACTGCTACATTCAAATTAACATATTTGTGATCATACCATTTTCATCTTCCCAAGCTTAACAAAACCAACATACTATGAATAATGTAAGCAGTTTATGTTAATCTTTACTTTAAGATCAGTGTTATAAGGGAGTATTATTACTTTAGGATCAGCATTATAAACACTAACAGCAAGATTTGTCAAAGATTTCAGAAATCAAAATACAGAGATTAGGTAACTTGCCTGAGATTTATGGGGTAGAAAAAGTGAGGAAGCTCTTGCTTCAAAGTTCAAAGCTGCCCATGCATTTTAGTCAATGACTATTGCATCCAAAATGCACGGAGCAATAAGCACAATCCTAGGCTCCTTGCTGATAAGGGGAAAAGAACTCATCAGCCAGTCATGACCATTTCATTCTCTTCTCTCCCACATGCTTTCTACCCCAGAAAGGTTAGGGATGCTCCAGGACAAAAGAGCCAAATATCTTCAGACAGAGCAGGTACTTGAATCCAGCAGGGATCATTCCTTCAAGTGCAGTGCTGTGCTAATGTGATTGCACATCTTCCTGCTGGAGCTAGTCCACATCTAGCTGATCTGAATTGATAGGAAGAAACTGTCTGCAACTGGCTTCCCAGCTCCCTCCCTAGGAATGTGCCTTCCTTTGTGATCCTGGGCTCAGGACTCTCACCTGACAAATGCAAGGGACAAGGAGTATCACGGTTCAAATTCCATCAACTTTCACATGCAAAAAGAAACTCTCAGTTAAAAAAAAGTAAAATTTGAGGTGGAGAGATGCTCACAAACTGATATATTTTGAAGTTACCAGGAAGTTGTAGAGAATTCATTTTATGAAAAAAAGGATTTTTCAAACAATCATGATAAGGATTCTTTAGAAAAATTCATGCCTGTCTGCTAAGGTTTGACTTTATTGTGTGTACACATGTGGCTGGACTTTTATCAGGCACTGGACAGTAGGTAAGGCAAAACAACACAAGACAACACCACCTGATACCCAGCACACATGTAGTGGTGAACTGATGTTGAAGTATGTACCACATTGCCACTGATATGTGGCTCCGTTAAAGCAGCAAAGACTCCTGGTGCTACAAAAATGCAATCATGATGAGTAGTATATGAGAGAGAAATAATGAAGCATTAGCAACATACCATGTTAATGGAAAAATATTAAATTTGTATAAAGAAGTTCAAATGGGCAGTCACCATCTAACTAATCTATTTTTAGCAGTGTGCTGAAAGGATCTATTTTTTGCCCAATACAATTTGATATTATCAAAGGTCTGAAAGGAAGGTAAAATAGGAGGGTAGCACAAAAAGAGGTGGACTTAAGTAAATGATAAAGTCTGGTCAGTTATGCAACCCATCGCATTTCAGGTTAAGGAATGTAATAGCCATTTGCTCTTGAAACAAAATGATTGGAGTTTAATAATAACCAGATAAGCATGAACTGCCCTTCTTCCAGGATACATGATCATTTAAATATCCTTTTATGCCTTGGTCTCCCAGCTGCCCACCATCACCCATTACTTCCCATATTTGCTGCTTCTTTCAGATCCTGTCTCCTATATTCTAAACTGTGCTTAAGTAGGGAGAAGAAGGTAAAAAATCACAGACATATTTTATGGGGTATTTTTCACATTCTGCAAGCACTTACAAAAGGGTATCTCCTAGACTCCTGCCCAAAATGGTCTGTTTAGAGTACAGAACAGATCTGCACCTGAAAAAACACCCCAAAAACCAACCAAACAACTTTGACAGCTTTGCCTACCTTCCCCAGTCTCACCTCTCACCTTTCTTTTCCAGATAAGATCTGAATAGCCACCAGAGAAACCAATCACATTTCTTTTTCCAATGTGATAGCCCCTCTGGCTATGTAATATATCCTGGCCTAATAAAAGGAGAACTGCTTCTGTCTTGACTATACCCAAACCAGACTTGAAATTTTTTAATCTTTAGCTGCTCAAAAATAGTGGGTTTTATCACAGTCAGTATATGGTATGATTACTGCTATATCAATTAAAGTTACTTAGCATGGCAGAGATCATAGCTTGAAAATGGACTACCGCCTGGCTTTCTGCCATCCACTGGACCCCTATTTGTTGTCAAAGAAAATAAATAGTAATACCTATTTTCTGCTCCTTGTATCTTCCTTGACCAAAAAATTGCCTTCCAATGCCCTTCCCATTCAATTCTTGCCATTCATCTGAACTGGCACGTCATCTTCCTCCTGCAACATGTTTTAGCTGATTTGGAGTTACCAAGAAGCACTTTTTTAATTCTAAAATGAGATATCCCTCTGGAAACTGACAGTGCCCTGCAGGGCTCTTGCCCCAGGCAGCTCAGAAAACACATGAAGATACCGTAAAGGCTTCTGTTTGAACAATTTTCCTCACCTTCAGCCAGGTTATTTCCCCCAGTAAACTGCAGGTTAAGCTGGCAGATATCTTGCCTGTCTTTCTCTTTTCTTTTTTTGCCTCTGTTTATATTTTCAGTGAACTGATGCATCTCCAAACACGCCCATTATATTTAACATTAGTGCAGGAAATTGCTCTAGTTGTGGTCTCTCTCTCTCTCATTTCTCTATTCAGGTGCTGCAATATGAATTTGTCTTCATTTCCAACTTGTTACAGTGTAAGGCCTTTTTTAGGGTGTTTTGTGTGTTTTTGGTTTTTTTTTTTTTTAAAGAAGAGAAGATATAGCAGGTATCTTTCAATAAAACAGACTATTCTTGTCCCTCCTCTTTCACTACTTTCATGACACTGTGAATGAAGTAAGCATTAGGAATAGGAGGCAAACTGCATGAGGAAACCCACGCAGAATTACGTTGACAGCCTGAAGATGTGCACTGTAACTCGCTGTTCATGACCGCACACATGTGCTGGAGCTATGACTTCACTCATAGTTCATGTCTCTGCAATGCAATGCAAACAGGAGTTAGCTCTGGAGACAGTATTTCTCTTCTCACACTCATCAGCATGGGTCTCCCTATCATCAGCTCCCCATAAAGCAAGCTCTGTGCTGGTCTAATTGAGTCTTCAGTCTTCCTGTACTTCCTACTCTTCATGTTAACAGTGTGAACAGTAAAGCAAAATGAGCACAGATATCAGGCTCACTCTACAAGCAGCTGACACATGCAAGCTTATGGCAAACCACTGTTCATGTGGCTCAGCCTCTTCCTTTGAATGCAGAATAAATGCAAACCTCATACGTGAGCTACCACACCAATTTGTCTAATATCAGTGAGTGATAGTGTCTTTTGGGGCATGGGCTTCTGAGCAGCCAGTGTCTGGAAGGAAATGAACAGATGAAAACACTAGGACAGCAACACATTGTCAGATCAAAGATCCCTGTAATCCTTTCTCTGACAATACCTGTCAGAAGGTGCCTCCAGAACAGTTAGGAAACAGGACAAACTCATGCTGATGTTTCTGCTGGATAATCTGTCATCCCTCAGTGGCAACTCAAACTTCTAAGCCAGAAATAACATTTTCATATTTATAACATTTTTCTTCCATTAGTTTTTTTTCCAATCGCTTTTGATCTCATGTAAATTTCTAATATTCAAAACTTCCTTTTTGCAGGGGATTCCACAACTAACCACACATTATAAGAAAAACTGCCTTCCTTGTTTGGGACCTGCCAATGACTTTTTTCATTTGATGACTTTAAAGTTATTGCAGGAGAAGAAACAGTGGTAACTATTCTTCTCACCATCCCACCATGAATATATCGGAGATGTGTCACATCTCTTCTATGACATCTCCTTTACAAAAAATCCCAGTCATATGAGATATTTAGTTGCATGGGAGTCATTCCATACCTCTGACTGTACCCGCTGTTCTTTGACTTTCCCAGATCGTGTGCTCCTTTCAAAGGTGGGATACCAGTTCTACATCCAATATTCATGACACAGATGGGAGATTTATGCAGCACAACAGTAACATCTTCTGCTTTGAGCTCTATTTGTCATCATACTTCATCATATTTTATTTTCTTTTTTGACTGGCATTAAGCACAGTTTTCATGAAACTACAAAGTTAGGAGCATCCCCTGATACATATAACTTCAAATTTATCTACCCCAACTTTCATTTGCCATTTGGTCTGTCTCTCACTGATCATTATGGTGTCCTTAAGAAGTATTTTGCAAGTGTTTCTCATTTTTATAACCTTCATTAATTTAGTAACACCTGTGAATTTTTTCACCTTGCTGCTCCCTTTCCACTTTAAATCATCCATTAGTATGGTGAACAGAACATATATGACACAGACCCATGTAAGACTCTACTGGTGATCTCCTTTCACTGTGTAAATTTATTTCTACATGATTTTTCTTATACCAATTTTTTTAGCTGTGTGAGAAGATTTTCTTTTACGTCATGGCAAGTCAGTTCAAGAGTTTTCGGAGAAGAAACTCCAAACAGAAATGTTTTTGGAGAACCAAACAACTATATCAACTGATCTTCCCTACCCTCATACTTCTTGACTTCTTCAAAAAAGTCATATCTCATTAATTGATTAGAATTCTTTTCACAACAACTTGATGATTCTTTCCTAATATTTTATAGTCCTTGTTATATTTATCCCTAATATATTATATTTATCCATAATTTATCTAATTCTATCCGCAACTGTAGTTTCTACCAATTTTCTGGGTACATATATACCTTACAGACTTATATTAGTCCCTGAATTATCTCCTTAAAAAACTGCATCTTGAGTCTGTGTTACAAGGGAAATTATATGCTACAGTTAATATTTCAGCTATCTCATCCAAGGAAACCTATAGAATCTGGAGGCACATGAACATGAGCTGGTTTTGACAATTTTTAGAGTTCAGTTTATTGATTTATTTCTCAGCTCCTTCTACTTATATCTTTATTTTGAGACAGATCCTGTGTGTTGCACCCAAAAATAAGAATTTTTCTGTTTGAACCTCCCAAAACTTCTGTTATGAAAAAACCTTTTAAAAAATATTTCTTTTTTTACTATAAAATTATCTTCCCTGAGCTCCCTTCAGATCTCCTGGCAGGCTTCCTACTCCTGATATATTTGAAAAATGATTAGTACTTTTTATGCCTTTTGTAAATTGTTTCTCAGAATCTTTCTTGCCTTTTTTTTTTATACATTCAAATCAACAGTTATCCTAATGTTCTTTTTTGTTTTCTTCCTTTGGATAAGACATCAAGCTTTAGCTCTGCTGCACTGAGGAGGTATAGCAGCCTGTGCAAACATGGAGATATGTAAATTCTTAGATACTCATAGGGGATGCAAACTAAGAGATGAGAACTGTGTGGATTTCTTGACATGTCTTTTGAGAGCAGTGGTTTAAATGTGAAAAACACCAGTGAACATGTGTGGCATGAAATCTCACTGTACTTCATATGTCGGAAAAGTGGAAGCATATATAAGAAATACTAATAGTATATAAGAAATAATATAGTATGAGCAGAGAAGAGCATTATTCAAACCTCCAAATTTAAGCCAACTGACATTTGTTGGCTCTACTTACACAGCGTCTATCTCACCAAACATGTCAGTTAAACTGTGCTGACAGGTACACAATCATATAACAACAGATTTCAGCCACCGACTAAAGATAGGTGGCACATTGTGGTCATAGGTTTCTTGCTTTCCAGCCAATATTCATGGTTAAAACAAGTAGAGGCTCCACAGTTAGCCCATAATACTTCAAAGCACCATTCCACACAGTCAAAGTGTAAATCCTATTCATTCTAAAATATCAAGTTCCTGGGACTGTTCATGGTACCAGGCAGGAACCATGAACCTTGGTGGATGCATGAATGACTTAATTTTAAAAAACTATTCTAAGAAAATTCTAAAAATAGATGTAGAAGTATATCATTTTAGAGATGATTGTATCTCAGGGACTCCTTAGCTAAAGTAACCTAGGTCTTAGCCTAGTAAAGCAATTTTACAGAGCAAACTCATGAGGTATTTGAACTTTACTAAAAGAAAGAAAAAAAAACCCAAAAACCACAGGAAAAAAAAACAGCATAAATTGAAATACAAAAAATATTTTTGTACTCCCTAGAGACACACACCAACAAACAAGTGAACATAGAATCTTCTTGACTGCAGTTAGCAAAGGGAAAAAAAAAAAATTTGTATTCCATACAAAGTGTGGTTTGCTTCCACCATCTGTCCAGCCAAGCTATCAAGCAAAAACTGAAGTGAATGAGCGTGTTTTGTATTAAAACATTCTTTGACTTCTTGAGACGTGGCACTATACAAGGAACATATTTTAAGTTCCCAGGAAAATTGTTTCTTCCAACTAATGCTCAGATTTACTACACATAATTAAGTCCATATTCAAATGTGTAAAAATAATCAAAATAAATGCTCATATGGTCTTTAATTCTGTAAAAAATCAGTGTCGTTGGCTGTTCTGCTCCATACAGAATAACACACTGAAATAACAAGTGCACCGGTCAGTGAAATGCTTTACAGAGAACAAAATATAGGTACTTTGTTTCATCGGAGAACTGCCATAATCCTATGACAGTTATACTATAAGTTATGGGTAAGGAGACAGGACAGTGCATTAGATTAATACTTTGCCTTTTTAATCTATTAATCTACCACCTTTGGGACATGATTTTAAATCCATTGCAGAGCAAAGTGACTGAAAATCATTCCATCCTGACAGCTTTAAAAGATCACAAGTGAAACGTGTTAAGAAGGTCTCAATCCAGTTGATACTGAACAGGAGCAGTCATCTCAGAAGATACCCAGCATTGGTCCTCTTTCAGGATTCTCACCAAAACAGATAGCTTTATTACAGGAAGGGGTATTTCATACTAGACCAGTGATAAAATGATTGAAATGCATGCTAAAGCAGCCCAGGATGAGTGCACTACAGGCTCACTGTCAAAGAATATTGTATGTCAGCTAGTCATGTATAAAAAGTTAGGAAAACATTTTCCCTACTGTTACTGGTATGAAAAGGGCAGAAGGATATGGTGTAAAAGCAATAGATTTGATTATTATTTAACTTTTTAGAATGGATAAGAGAATGACAAAATCACAAGAAAGGCAGAAAGAAGCTAGGTAAACTGTTCTGCAGCATTAATGTGCTACTTTAATTATAACTGCAAATTTTCTAGCTGGTCTTTTCTAACTACAGTAAGTTTGGTTTTAAAGCATTTTTTCAAAGATGCAAAATATTCCAGCAACTGCTGTGGTTTCTTTTCTCTCACTAATAAATAGGAGCAAAGACAAATAACAGCTTTAATACTTTCCCTGCTGGCAAATTCCTAATTAAATAGTTTATTAGTAGATTATCTAACCTTCATTTAATGAGGCCCTCCAGATGTTGTGTCTTAAGTGAAGCAAAAAGGAAGACAGCTGAATGCTAAGCACAACATAATTCGTTATGGTCAGCTTGGAAAAGACTGCATTCTCATGTTACCATTACTGTAATAACATATGATTTTCTCTAGAAATTGTCAATGAGTGATGACCTACAGAAAATCCTTTAGCTATCTCCAGTTATAATTTTAAATATACTCGGCTGTATTTGCTTCACTTCTGTTCTAACATTAGTCTTCTCCAACTACTTGTGTACAGCTGTCTCTAATGCTTAGAGATTCCAGCTTGCACTTTTCTGCTCTCTTTATGACACTTCCATTTTTATGATGAAGTTTCTTCTATTTGTTCCTCCTAAAGAACTGTGTCCAGTATATATTCATATTTCCTTTACTTTATATTTAGAGAGAAAAATAATCTCAAATCATTCAGTCCAGGATTTTTCCTGGGCTAATAATGGTCAGAAATAAAGCATTTAAGATTTAAATAGAACAAACAGAATTTTCATACAGGATAGGAAACAGCTTATTAGTATAACTGACTATGAAAAAGTCTAAATTTAAGCCACTGCCCTACTAAGCATGATCAGAAGCATTTAAAACAAAATATAATAATGTTTTTCAGTGATCATATTGGAAAGTATCAAGTTTTCTTCTGGAGAAACACAGAGACAATTCATTTATCTTTTCAGTGTTTATTAGCATTTTAAAATTAGTCAAGTGACGTTTCTTTGAAGAGTTCAACAATAAACTGTAGATATAGGAAGATAAAGATATTTGCTATGAATGTCCAAAAGATTTTCAAAGGAACTGTGTGGTCATGGGCTAAAAGTGATCATAGTATGGATAAATATTGTATTACTGTGCTGGAAACAGAGGGCGGAAAGAGAGGGTCAATTTGTATGATGGAAGGAGGTTTTTCAATGGAGTGATCTGCCCTAGGGTTCATGTTCATGCTGTTCATGTCCCTGGAAGAAGGATAACGAGGTGACAAATTTTCTGATGGCACTATTAGGGATAGTAAAACAAGGTCCAACTCTTAAGAACATCGGAAGGATCTCATGTGATTCAGAGTCTGGGCAATAAAACTGAAATTTAATTTTGATAAACCTGGACTTATGCCTATGGTAAAATAAGTCCTACCTTTCCACATAAAGGGATGGTCCCTGAGCTGTCAATGAAGTATGAGATCTTAGAAGGAAAAAAGTATATTATTACATCACTCAGTAAACAGATGGCTGACTCACATCTTGAATGGCACAAGCTCTGGTCCCCCCATCTCCAGGAGGAGAACATTGAATTGGGAAAGGTTCAGAGGAGGGTGAGAACAACAAAGAGTATGGATCACTAAGGAAGCACTTCAGTTTCTTCAATTTGGAAAATAAACAACTATAGGGAGGTATGATAAAATCATCTGTAGGATGGAAAAGTTGGGCAGGAATGGCCAGTTCACTGTCACTTGCAGTATAATAACTGAAGGGTATTAGATGTTGCTAGAAAGAGGAAGGTTCAAAGAAAAGCAAAGAAGGTGATCTTTCCTAAAGCAATGTAGTTAGGGTGGGATGCCTTGCCATGAAAAGATGTAAATGCTGAAAGCTTATATATGTTCAGCAGGAGCCTGGGCAAGCCCATGTTAGAGAAATACATTGAAGTTATTAAATACACAGGAGTCACAGCTGGGTGAGGAACTCTCACATCACTGGATGGTGGTGAAGCACTCTTCCCTTTTCTTTTAGGAAAGGTTCCTTTCTTTTACAATAACACAAAATAATAAAACAATCTCCTTTGAGAGTATTTTTCCTCTTTCTTTTCTGTAATTCTGTATTTTTTGCCCCTTTTTCCTTCAAATTTCATGAAGATACAGATAAGATTGTATATTTTCATTATTCCTTTGCCTATTAGCAATTGTTCTGATCTTGAGAGGTCTAGAAGGTTCCACAGTGGAAAAAGGAAAAAAAAAATAGAAGTTTGAAAAGAAGTATTTCCAATATTTTCATTTTTTTAGTATTTGTTATCAACAAAGGAAATAATGAAGGAGAAATAAAAATGTGGATTTTCAGCAGTAAAATTTAAAAAAAAAAGCCACACTAAAAATAGAAACTCTAAATAAAGTAAGAACATGATAATTTCAAATTTCCCATAAAAATGTTCAAATGCAATAAAAGTAATATTTTCTCATAAAAGTTATTTCTAAATGAAGATTAATTTTCTAGCAGGATATGCTTGCATTTGATGTGTTGAATAAAAATCTCAGGAAAATTGAGCATTTTGCTGTCTTTCTATACAGTTTTTACATACAGTTGATAAATTTTTACCTATTTTTTAATGTATTTTTCCTGTTTTTAAAACACTGAGATAGTTGGATCCACTATTATTTTTAAGGTTTATATAGTCTTATATACATACATTCTATGAATAAGCATATTTTGCAAATACCATCATAAATTCATAATGACATTTAAAAGAATTCTATTTTTGCTCCATCATTTGTGAAACATTAAAAAAAAGGCAATCCTGCAGTCATTTAAAACTGACATCAAGCACAAATGTTAGTGAAGGTCTTTTGGGCCATGGGGATATACAGGGCGGGAACAATGAGGGAAAGTTTGATGCCTGCATTTTTTCCAAGAACTGTGTTCGAAACATAAGCAAGCAGACTACAACAGCAAAACTTTAACTCTTTCTGACCTTTTGCATTATGGAGTTGCACTTGTCCCTTTCATCTTCAGCCCTGCTGAACGCAGACCAAACTAAAACCGCCTGGTTTTCATCCAGGTATTTATTTCTTCTAAGAAAGCTAGTAAACAGCATGTTTTATTCCAAATGAGGATGATATGTTTAGCTGAGTATTGTAAAACCTACTGTTAACATTTAAGACCTGACCATCTCACATGATCATCGGTTAGTTTCATGTCATGCCAGATAAGACCAAGTGGAAAGTAAAGACCACATGGGAAACAATTAAGAACAGTTCTCCATGGCAAAGGGCACCTGCACCTTGCCACTTGCAGATCATCCTCTAAGAGTGAACCATCTGCAAGGAGACCATCATGACTGACTGCTTTTCTATCTGGCACTTTTCAGTGAAAAGTCATATTGATGTATTTGATCTATGAGTTGTGCTGAGATTGACTACTTGATGGAATACTCATAGCAATCATTTTTCTGTTTGTTATTAAAGGTTCGTGGCAGGTCACCCACACCACATGGTCTTGTTTCTGTGCCCTAATTGGATCATCTAACCTTGCCAGATTCTTTCTAGCTTTGTCAAAATCAAATTGAGTTTTATTTCTTTAATAAATTAATCCTGACTGGACTTCTCCAATTATAGTGAACACTTACAGGAATAAAATTTAGCTCAAAGTGGTGTCTATGCAGCACAAATACACAAGATACAAGTGTGTCAGATTGAAACTGTCATTTGATATTTATGAAAAATATTTGTGAATATTTTTCTTAAATCATCAATTAATGCCAACATGGATGATTTCCATCAATAAATAATAGAATAGTCTGAACAATGAGGATGGAGGAGAGATTTGAGAGTTGGTATATGGAAGACATTTAACCAAGCTTTTACAAAACTGATCTTGCAACAATGAATGTACTTAAGCTCCAGGACTCTTGGGAAGCAGATCATTCAGACTAGGTGTGACTCTGTTCTTAAAGGAAATGTGTGAACTAAGGTGAAATTATTTATAATTCAGACTATGGTCGAAATCTGAATCTTCAACAGTCTGCAGTGTGTGTAGTAAAACTCAATGGATATCAAGGTGGTTACTGAGTCTGGGCCAATGGCTTAGAAACAGGTCCAGGTAAGTGCAAGTACCCCAGGGCAAAGATCCTTTACAAAACGAGTGCTCAGCTTGTGGCCAGTTGCTTTTTCTCTAAGGATAATCACTTAGAGCTGTTAGGAGGTTCAGACACAGCTGTCTGGCCTTCTTTGAAATCAAATACTCTTTGAACAATGTCACCCTCTGTATCAGGGTTTTCAAAAATACATCATGCTTTCCTCATTTGATATTGCTCTGAGTTATCTGAGAGAGGAGTCTGGCGAAATATGAAAACGGAACAGCAAATTCGCATGCTAGGTGTCAGCAGTATAAATTAGATCTATTTGTACTTCCACAACTTAGTTATGCCAATTTAAATGGCACACTTCTATTCTAAAGAATAAGTAAACACTAATGAACAGCTCCAAGGAAT
Source organism: Pelecanus crispus (assembly GCF_030463565.1). Classification (NCBI taxonomy): domain Eukaryota; kingdom Metazoa; phylum Chordata; class Aves; order Pelecaniformes; family Pelecanidae; genus Pelecanus; species Pelecanus crispus. The sequence goes on from NC_134644.1 coordinate 104,098,890, forward strand.
ATGCATATTAGAAATCATCACTTGGTACAGAAATGTAGTAATGACCAACACTGAACTATAGTCAAATCTTGCACCAGCTTGCAGAAGACCCTCTGGGGAAAGCTCAGTTCTTTGGCATGACTCAAAGGTTAATACCTGCAGGTAGGCCAAGCTAAAAAGAAAATCCAATGTAAAAAAACCATGGACAGACTGCTTTTACGCATCACATCCTTTAGACCAGGTCAGTCAAACCCAGAGCCTTACACTGCACCTTGCAGCAGGAGCGTGGTCGAGTTGATGGTGGAACACCACCCTCTCAAACCACATTTAAGACGTGATTCAAAGCCATCCGCACAAAGCCTCATACAAAATCCTGTTAAGATTGTACCTCAGTGTGACAAAGGAATGGATTATTTTAACCAGGTCCATATCTGAGAGAGGCACTCACAATCTTCTGAGAAAGCACACAGGACCAAAAGAAATCTATGGAAATCAAATCAGCCTGTTTATTTGACCTGCAGAGGCATGGGCCTTTTCTACATGACAAAACACACTCTAATTTACTGGGAAATGTATTTATTTCAATTATGCTATTTGCAAATTTTCTGCAGGATATACCATAAAAGTAATGAGGTTATGTTATTACAAGATATCTATCATAACACTCTGCTATTAAATACTTTTACTACTTTTGTGTAGATTACAAAGCAGCAAGTAGTGGAACATAGTTGAAATATTACAGTTCTCCTGTAGATGAAATACTGTACAAAGAGTACAGTAGCATTTATTCCAGTAGCCTGATTACCCACAAGTATGATGTGCAACAAATCACTGGCTGGAAGGATTACCTGGAACAGAACAAACTACTATTTTATCAATCATTTCTTTTAAAAATGCAGAGTAGTGTATTAGAGCCACATTTTATGAATGTGTGTGCCGACTATATTCCTGTTTCAAATATATTTTTTTTTTAACCTTAGTATTTGATGGGCACTTACAGTTCAGTTACTTGTAAAAACAAAATACCAGAAAATAATCCAAGAAGAAAATCTCTGTCAAGCTCAGATTCATATGATTATTTTATCTTGTACCTTTGAATGATGCCAGTTGACTTATACTTTAACTCATTTTAAAGAAAAATACGAAGAACTAAGACTAAAAGAAAACAAGAAGATTAAGTTGAAAGTCGTACATTAACTAGATCCTAACTGTGAAAGACTCTAAGCCTAATACTGAAAATTAAAAATTTTACTCATGAACCAAATATTTTATGTGAGAACAAAAAACAAATGTGGAGGCCAGGAACTGGGAGGTTTCTTGCATTAGTTTACAAGCCATAGTTTATACATAAAACCTAAGCAAGCATCAGAGGTTTTTAATGCCAAAGCTTAATATTGAAAACAGTGGCAGCTAATGCTAAACACATTTTCTCTTTGAAATAATACATTTGGATCTTCATTTATATTTTAATATTATACCTTGAGCCTTCCATCAGTTTGTAAGCTCCTACCAGGACTCTAAAATAATCTTCACAACCAGAAGCTTTAAAAGCTTTGTGGTAAAACTGCAAGCACCTTTATAAAACCAAAAGGTCTTATAAATTCAGGACTTGTATTTACACATATTTTGTATTTGCTGTATTCAAACATAAAGGTTGCATTTAGACAAATGATAATGACCTTTTTAGAACAGATAAAATTCAAAATACCAAAGTAAGACAAGATAGAATTAAAGATTCTTATAAACCTCTACCTACGTGCACATCAGTGCTGCCCTCCAGTCTCAGGTCCAGTACATTGCCTTTATAAATCTGCAGAAAAGCTGCTCTGACTCCTTCAGCAGCCTTTCTTCATGCCTCCTGCAAGGCCCTGCTCTCTGTATGCTCCCTGCTCTTCCCAGCAGGGGAAAAACTCGTTGCTATGCTCCAAACACTCAGCTGGCGAGGCTGTCCCACTCGTGGCTGTCCAGAGAAAGGGCAGCTTCCAGCCCTGGTCAGTTCATTCTGGAGGAAACATGACACAATAGCATCCACAAGTAAAGAAAATACCATCAGTCATAGTGAGCCAGGAAAAAAGAAAAAAAAAAAGAAATAAACCACAAAAAAACCCCGAAATCAAACTGAAAAACACTCTTCTGGTACGTTTCCCAAACAGTAACAAATACACATTACTTAATTTCCCAAATGGTAAGAAATACACGTTACTTAATTTAGTTCCCAGTGTTTTGTCTGAATTTGACATCATACTCCTGCTTTGCCAAAAAGAAAGCTACCCCATCTGAAGTATAGCAAAGCCATTCTCAGCTAAGACAAAGAACTTAAGTAACTGTGATAAATATATACATACATTTCCAAAAAACGTGTGAGATGCCATGTTTTCTCTGAAAAAAAGCCCTTCAGCCATGCCAGTTGTTAAAGGCATAAACAGCCATGCTTTTCTGCCGCTTAATTTTTAAAAGTATGTTTCCTCTTAATCAGACAGAATAACAACATCAGAGTTTCGTGTATGGGTCATTATAGATGACATATTATTCTAGATTTTAAATGCAGTTTTAGAATTTAGAAGAAATATTTTTAAAATAAAATAGATCTTTAAAAACCTCCTGACTCTGTCTCTGTCAGGTCCGTTCAAAATCAGAATCGGTACTAGCTTACACTAAAAGAAATCAAACTGCAATAACTAGAGGTGATGATAGCCTAGAATTATTCATTACATTAAGTACAGATGTCTTTAAATTTGTATTAAATTCCATTTAAATACCATCAAACCAAGATGAAGGAAGCATTATACGATTAATAGGGTTTTTTAAATAGTAATAGTAAGTTTTCTTTTCCTACTGTGATGTAAGGACTTTTTTGTAAGTTGCACAGAAATATTACATCCCATACAATTTTCACGGAAAAGTTTTATGTTATATACAGTTCACTTTATATTCTCAAAGGTATTAAGGAAATCTCAGAAATTGATTTGTATATAACTCAAATTATTTCTCTGCTATTCTTACTTTGCTGCTGTACTACTCAGTTGCATCATTATAATTGAGCTTTTTGTAATTTAATATATAGAAAATCAGCAGTGAAAAACTAATATTTTGGGGTAATTTGTTAACTCTTTTGCATTAAAAAAAGAGCTACACCTGAGACCCCAAGACTAATTCCAAAATAGTCAAACTCTGATCTGTTGAAAATCCGCTCAAATCAACCTACCAACATCCCTACAGTTTTCCCAAAATTCAGGTGTGTGTAGTAGCTGGTCTTATATCTCCATGCCTAATTTAGAGTTGATGGCATTCAGTCTGAGAATATTTTGACGTGGTTACTAAGTTTTCCATGAATCAAAACAAGAATGCCACCCCTTCAGACATGTATCCTTACAGGTATCTCTATAAGCACATACAACAACTTCCTGTCACAAGGTAGTAGGCCTTTGTAAACTTAGATGCCTAAAGTTAGGCTCCTAAATCCATGGTAAGGAGTCTACTGCTTTGTGGCTACGCCTGCAAATCACACTGCAAATCAATGCAATCTCACATTCTTACTTACAAATTTTTTTTATCTTATCCATGTGCCTGTGTATGGATTTAGAACTCTCTTTAGGAGACATGGTTTGATCACTTTGGATTATTATTTTTGTTTGAACCTTCTTAATCACGAGAACATGATTTCTGCAATATGGAACAGTCTGGCCAACATACTTTAAACTTCTTCCCGTAGATTCAGATTACAGTTTCAAATTATTCTTTGAGTACTTGAACATCTGCAAGGAATGCTTAAGAATGGCAAGAGAAAATGGAAAATATGTCTCTTGATTTTTTCCTTTCTTCAGTCATAAAAGACAAGACTATTGCAGAATTGGACAATTCTGAAATCAGACTGCTGTAGAAAGAAGTCATCTGCTTCCTTAGAGAAGGTTGTTATATGGTGTTGTATGCTACAACATGGTACTTGCATGCTGTTAATATCTCTGTCTCCTGTGCAGATATTTTACATGGGAAAAAATTCTGATAGCATTGTTTCACATCTTTTAAATGACCAAATAGGCTTTTTTGATGAAACGGACACAGAAGAAATGTCTCTTATTTTTAATTATCATTCTTAATTTGAGGTTTCTTTTTTTCATGTGGCTTACAGTACTGAGACTTCTTTCAGTGTTTTGTAAACCAAGAACATTGTTGCTTCAAAAAAGATGCTGAATATCCTGTTGGGAGATTATAATTACTTATTCAAAATCTTCAGTTAGATCCTTCATAACATGGGGTTATCTTGTCAATCATTTAAAACAAACAAGACTAAGCCAAATGCTTTGTGTTTATTTGTCATTAAGGCATTCTTGAATATTTTGCTGGTAAGGCAATGCCTGTGAAGAGTTATTATATCAGCTGTTCTTTGATGTAGCTATAGTCCAAACTCTGCAGAACTTCAAGTAGTTCTTGAACTGCAAAACCCCTTTACAAACTTGTGCTATTGTGGAAATAAAAACCCAAAGATTTAAGCATACAAACCACAACCACCAATCCATTTCTTCCTCCAGATTCATTGATCCAATGCTATAGATACGCAGATGTGAAGCTGAATAACATAGTGATGAATTTGTCATTCAGTTAGTAAGTATATCATTAAAAGTTGATATCACAGAGATTATAAGACAGAGGCTTAGCACTGTAGTGTCTTTGGTGTTAAAGTGAGTATATGGAACCAAGCTCCTAATTTCAGGAAAAAAATTCAAACTGGTATCTGTCACTTATTGCTCCACTGTTATACCAGGACATGATCTAATCTACCTTTTTACAAACATGTTTTATGCACAGTACTTAAACATTTCCTTTGGGAGAATATTTCTGAGAGTCTGTTACCACCAGTACCTCCAGAACTGAAGCTCCCTTTAATTTCACTTGAGTGTATTCTGAGTGAAACTTCCTGCCTATGCAGTGTTTTGGCTGTTTGTGATGTAGTTTCATTCGCTTCTTTGATAAGGACCATGGTGGCAGTCTTCTTTCTTTAGTTTTTAATGTCAGCATCCTTCCCTTTGTGTTCATTGTCCATTTATATCACCCACATCCACCTCATTTTGATTTTATTCTCCCCTTCTTTCCTTCCTCTTCCTTCTGCCTTTGTTTTTTTGTTTAGACTGCATGCCATTCAGACCCTCCCTGACTGTCTCTTATTTTGTTTTTGTAAATCGCTGCTTACGAAATGGACTGTTGTTCTCTGTTGTCCTTGATGCGTTTAACTGAGAAAATGTTATTTTATTCCAAAGTGTTGGGTAAAATGAATGCAACCTCAGCCTAAATATCAGGACTCACTTTTGAGCTGCAGACGGACTGCACACCAGGCCTAAGGTTACCAAGCAGAGCACACAAGAATGCTTGTATGCTCATCATTACACAACAGTGGCTCACATCAGCCAAGATCTTCAGATCTTCTTAACATACAAATATACTACTTCCACAATAGACAAAAAAAATAAGACTAATCATAAAGTTGAGAAAAACTGAGATGGTGTGTCAATCAACAAGGAGAAGAACATGCTGTCCCTTCTGCTAAACAGTGAGACTGAGCTGTTTGTTGCACGTGAGTTCACTTACATTCAAATTATTTCGAATGACTGTGCCAGTGTTGATGGAGAGGTAGTTTCCGACATACGTAGAATTAAGGGAGTTTTCTGTCAGGTTTACTAGGTAAATATGGAATCAGTGTCAGATCAGACTACAAGGCAGACTAAAATTGTACATGGCTGTTGTGCTGAACAGACGCAAGATTTTGACATAGTATAGAAAGCACATCTGCCAGCTGGAGAAGTTCCACCAGAGGCACCTATGTGTCTTGCTCTGAGTCAGATGCTACACTAAGCTGACCAGTGATGAATTCCTGCAGCGTATCCACATGGAAGGCCCAGGTGTAATGGGCTGGACATATGGCTTGGATCAATGATGTACATATGTTCAAGTACCTCCTATGCAGGGAACTGGAGAGTGGAAAGAGGAAGCAATGGTGATCCAAGAAAGCGCTTCTAGGACACCCTAAAGGCAGGATTGATTGAGTGCAACCTTCCGGCCAAATCTTTTGAGTTCTTTGCCAGAAAGAGACAGCAATGGAGCATCAAGGTGAGGGAAGGCATAGGCCTCTTTGAACAAAAACAGATGCCGTTGGGCAGGAAAAGCATGTGTGGGGAGGGGGGGGAGGGGAAAGACTCTGTCAGCAACAGCAGCAGCAATAGATCATTCTATGCAGATAGTGAGTGGCATGGTGACAAGTGTTGTAAAAAGTAGTTATCCTGCACAGGCCTCTACAAGCTTTCTTTGCACCCACTGAGTTTGACTCACCCATCAGCCGAACAGGAACGCCTTCCTTCACTTGGAGGGACAAACTGTGAGTGATTCAACAGTTTTGCACATATAAAAAATATCTGGGGCAAGTTGTTTTGGGGTTTTTTTTTTGCTTTCACTTTGTTATTGAAGCCAAATTCAAAGGCATATTAAAATGAAGTCAACTCAGGAAAGCAAAACTTTCTTTATTCTACTAAATTAATCATGAAAATGATATTCATGCAAGCATTTTATTTTAATAATTCCTTTTTTTTTTTCTTTCATTCTGTTAATGTTGCCAAGAACTCTGATCTCTCGTTATTATTCTGGTAGCCTTCTCATCGTAAAATCTGACATCTGCCAGTTTTTAAGCAGCCTGGGTATACCAACTTGTTGCTGATTTTAATGACATCCGTATCTTCTACCTTTCTTCTAGGTGGGAGTCTTATCAGAAGTCATGGAGTGAATGAGAAGGGAAGTTGGCTTACCTCAGAGACCCCTGCAGTTCAAGACAGAAGTAGCCTGGAGAGGGTTATGTAGCTTTGTCTGTGCTTGCAACTTCTGAGGACGTGACTAGGACCCAGCTCTATAAAACAATGTATGTGCCTTAAGTGCTTCCTCACACATCTAGGTAACTACATGCACCTAAGTCCTCAGGCCTTTAGCTAAGGCTCTAGGGACCCAGTTTGTCCCACTACTGTAAAAGTAGCTCAGGGTGATTATCTCAGACTTTGATGTCTGCCAGTAAGATATCAAACATAGGACAAAAAATCTGTGGGAATCTGAACTTTTTAAAGTGGAGCTTCTTAGACTTCCACAGTCCTGCTGTAGGTACCAAAAACTGCCTCCTCCTTGATAGGACACAATGCTTAGTGAGAGGTCATAAATTTAGCAAACAGTTACTGGAAGTTGTGCAGGTACTGCTTACCTTCTCAGTCTGTATTTTAGAAAACAAGGAGTAACATCTCTCTCCATCTGTTTTTGGAAGGAATGGCTCAGTTGATAATGTCAACCTGTGCTCTGCATTGCAGATCCTCATTTGCTGTTAACTGTTACAGGCCTGACACGGCACTCAGCAGAGCACTTACCTGCACAAGATAAAAGACTCTTTTCTCTCTTATGTGTTCCAGGACAGTTTTTGGATCTGCTCACTGGCTGCAATGAGGGTCAGTCTGAGGTGTCTAGCCATCCCCACACACATTGTATAGAAAAATCCAACACCAGACTGAAGGCTGTTAAACCTCCTTCAATTCCTTCAGGGATCTAGCAGCAAAACTAGCTTTTTTTCACTTCAGAGAAGCTGAAAGATCAAAAAAAGAAAGATGTATTCAAAACTTCTGCATTTTTATCTTTACTGTTGGGAAAGTAAGGCAGTGTTCAGTTCTGAGAATAGCTAGTCTTTAGCAAACTGTAGGTGACAGTTTTGCAGTTTTCTGGCTCATCTATGCAGCCAGCAAGTCTCCTAGTTTTATATCCCTACACCATCTGATCCTTGTAAGTCCATATATCTCTTCAGGGCATGAAAACCCATTGAGATGAAGTTACTGATTAAATGAACAGCAGCAATAGGAAAAACTACAGAATTACAATGGGATTTGAAGGAGAAAAGAAACATTGAGCAAATACTATTTCACTTCCCCCTGATGCTCATCTTTACTGCAAACAGGTAAGTATAAGCTCGGTAACCATGACAGAGAAACAAACGTCTATGCAGTAGTGTCAGACTACCACCTACCTACTTTTCCTCTCTCTGTTATACTTATTTACAAATTTCTGTGAAAGCATTGTGCTACAATTTCTGTCTCCACCATATAACAGAGAAAAACAAGCAGAATTTGAATATTATTTGCATAATAGAAATCCTTTCTCTAAAAGTGTATAGTCAAAAGCAAAGCAACTTGTTGTGGTTTAACCCCAGCCAGCAACTAAGCACCACGCAGCCGCTCGCTCACTCCCCCTGCCCCGGTGGGATGGGGGAGAGAATCGGAGGAGTAAGAGTGAGAAACACTCCTGGCTTGAGATAAGAACAGTTTAATAATTGAAATAAAGTAAAATAGTAATGATAATAATAACAATATAATAATGATAACAACAATAATAATATACAAAGCAAGTGATGCACAATGCAATTGCTCACCACCCGCCGACGGATACTCAGACAGTTCCCGAGCAGCGATCGCTGCTCCCTGGCCAACCCCCCCCAGTTTATATACTGAGCATGATGTCACATGGTATGGAATAGCCCTTTGGTCAGTTTGGGTCAACTATTCTGGCTGTGCCCCCTCCCAGCTTCTTGTGTACCTGGCAGAGCATGGGAAGCTGCAAAGTCCTTGACTAGCATAAGCAGTACTTAGCAACAACTAAAAATATCAGTGTGTTATCAGCATTCTTCTCCTACTAAATCCAAAACACAGCACTATGGCAGCTACTAGGAAGAAAATTAACTCTATCCCAGCTGAAACCAGGACACAACTCCAAGTATTATGTACAGAAAGCTAGAAAGCAGATGAGACCACATAGCTTCCCAAGTGCATCAGGAGGAAATCAATACATTACTTTCTAAGATCCTTACCTAGAGCTGTAACTGGTCACACTTACCAAGTTGAGTAAAGCGTACTTGTTCAAAGACTTTATGCCTAATTTATAAGCACATGCTGAAGACCTCTTGAAGGCAAGTGTTTAGAGGAGAAAGCCAATCACAAACACAGCACCTGAAGTGGAGTTTAGGCCAAATTTAAGTCCAAAATTAGTATCCAAAAACTTTTCCTTGGCTGTTGCCTAGCCCTGAAGGCAACGTGAACATTACAGTGCTCAGATTTGCTCTAGTTTGAGCTGAGATGAGGAGCTGGGCACCTTGCTTACCAGCCTGGTAGGAATCCCAAACTAGGCCTGACTCACCTGAGACACTCCATCTAATAAGTGCTTAGTATTTCTTGTGCCTTGAATGAGTCCCTACTGGCTGAGTTGCCTGACTCGGATCACAACCCGCACAGTATGCCCAAGAAGTGCTAATAAAATCAAGCTGCTGACAGTATCATGAGAAGCTGTGCCTTGATTTTAAAACCCCAGAGCAAGGGAAAATGAATACACTTTATCCCATTAATTAACCTGTGTAGTGGGAATAGGGTATACAGCTCTGTATATCCCACTCCCTTAGCTCAAGGGTTTAGGACACTGAACTGGTACAGGAGCTATACAGAGGACAGGACAAAATTTGCAAAGATTTTCCAGGTCTGCAGCTATTAGGTTGTTGGGCAGGTGATTTCCTTTATTGAAAAGACTGTGTCCTGCTCATTCTTCCAAGGAAAATCAACAGCAGCCTTATACTGGAGAGAGAACACAAATCTGTGGTGCACAAGCGGGTGCAGGTGCCTGGGTGGGGCTGCTTGCACCCCAGGGAGGGGCAGGATTTTGCACAGCCCTGCTCAGCATCTCCTGGGCTGGTGGATGGGGTTTGATCACATCCTGACATACCTAACCTTCCCCATGGGCTGTACAGAACACTAAATTCTGTTTCCAGGGACAAGCACATCTTTCTCCAAGCGTCCTCCTGAATTATGACCAAATTGGATAACTTTGCCATTTTTGCAGCACCCAATATCCAGACCCAGCTGTATAAATAAGCACAGCTTAGCTGAAGTCCGTATAACTTCACTGATTTATGTCTGCTTAGATTCTGGCCTTGGAATATTGATTTATGATTTGATATCTTAGCACTTACTTTCACAGGCAACAGGCCTGCCAGTTCATACAATCAAATAGATATTTTTTTAAGTCACTCTTCAGTTGTAATCAGTATTTGGTTTTACCCTCAGTGCATAAAAAATACTACCAGCCTTAAAACCACCATACCATAGTCACCTTGATCTTTGACAAAGAGTTCTTAATTTTCCAGAATTTTGTATTTGAACCAGAACAGGAAACAGTTTTCCAGGAACACAGCAAGTAACCAATCCTTCATTTGTATATACAACTCGTATGTTAATTATACACCCCTCTTCAATCCATTTAACTACTGTAATTTAAAATGCTTAAAAAAAAAAAAAAAAAAAGGAAGAGAAAGCACAGTTGACAAAACAAAGAATTAGTCTGAGATGGTTACTAAAATCTCTGGAAATTTTCATGTGTACAACATGAATTTAAACATGTCAGAATTTAAGCCCATAAGTCACAGAACCCACCTTGGATTCAGATTCTAGTTGAGGAATAAAACGATGAAAGTATAATTATGTGGCAGAATTACATTGAACACAACTGAGAGTTACCAAGGATTGAATTGCTTGTCTTTCTCCACCTTGTCCTCAGCCAAGTGGCAGGAAACAGCTGGCCAGAATTTTTGAGTGCCTTTAATGAAGTGAATGCTTAGTTGTTAGGATTTGGTGATTACATGAAATAAGACTAATATTCTTGTGTGGATTTGCTGAAAGATGATTGTCCTGAAAGGAAGGCAACTCTCTAAGTGAGATTTAGCTAGGGAGTAAACTTACTCAAAGGTTTAATTTATGAAGAAAATTCTTAGGGGGCTCTATTTTTTATTGTTATTATTATCACAAGACTCCTTAAAGACATTAAATCAAGGCACAAATTAACTGGTTTTTTTCTGAAGTTTCACCTCAACCAAATACATACAAATGGCTAAGCTAAATAAATAAGCTAAGTGAATTTATTCTGCTGTCAGGATATTCTTAATGTTCTACTGTAATGAATATTGTGCTGGTTTTGGCTGGGATAGAGTTAATTTTCTTCATAGTAGCTAGTATGGGGCTATGTTTTGGATTCGTGCTGGAAACAGTGTTGATAATACAGCGATGTTTTAGTTACTGCTGAGCAGTGCTTACACAGAGTCAAGGCCTTCTCTGCTCCTCACACCACCCCACCAGTGAGTGGGCTGGGGGTGCACAAGAAGTTGGGAGGGGACAGAGCTGGGACAGCTGACCCCAACTGACCGAAGGGATATTCCAGACCATATGACATCATGCTCAGCATATAAAGCTGGGGGAAGAAGAAGGAAGGAAGGAACATTTGGAGTGATGGCGTTTTGTTTTCCCAAGTAACCATTATGTGTGATGGAGCTCTGCTTTCCTGGAGATGGCTGAATACCTGCCTGAAGATGGGAAGTAGTGAACTAATCCCTTGGTTTGCTTTGCTTGAGTTCACGGGTTTTGCTTTACTTATTGAACAGTCTTTATGTCAACCCACAAGTTTTCTCACTTTTACTCTTCCGATTCTCTCCCCTATCCCACCAGGGTGGAGTGAGCAAGCAGCTGTGTGGTGCTTGGTTGCTGGCTGGGGTTAAACCACGACAAATATAAAGCTCAAAGGGTTATTCCAGAGTGGTTGTAGGTTAAATAAAGTTCTTCAAAACAAAATCTTGAAGCTGCACAATGTAGAATTCTCAGTATATGGGAAACATCCTGATGTTGGAAGTTTAGGTATAACAACAGGCAGTAAAAAGTGACCAAAAATATGATGTTGGACATTTTGCATCTGTTCATGTTTTACTAGAGGAGATGTAAGAAATTCCAGATTCACTTTCATCATGTTTGGTACTTGCAGTTGATCTATATTCCAGATTTGCTTAACAAGAAATACTAACTTTCTGGGAATACACTCTCCCTCTTTAGCTACAGGTATAATGAATTCATAATGTAATCCATGAAGTAAATATTTTTGGCCAAATGATCAAACTAGACTTGCCATTCATTTGCAGGGAAAAAAAAGCGGGGGATACACACCAAACAAACAAATGAGCAACAACGAAAAATATCTCAGCATAAACTGAGTTCAACTAAAACACCAAAAGCGCTGCCAAGTCACTTTGTTGTTCAGTCATGTGGTTCTGATAAGGATTTGACTCTATGAAACAATATACTGAATAATCACATTTGTGTTCAGGTTATTGTTTAAAGGCACTCATAAAACTATTTAACAAGCAATCTAAAAAAATAGCAGCATGCATAAATATCTTTACCTATCATTGACAAGTAAAACAGATTAATTTGATTGAGTGTATTGTCCATCCTGAATAGTTGAAATGGTCAAGGCATTAGCCACTTTATATTCTAGAGCCAAGAAAGGCTTTGAAAAGTCACAGCATAAATTCTTCTTATCAAACATTTTTAAACATGAAAAAATACCTCCATTTACAACTTCATCCATATCTCAATTAACAAAAGGGTGATTTTCTGACAATTTCCGGGAACTTTTGGCAAGGTCTGCAAACCAGCACAACCCACGTCATTTAATCAATTGACAGAAGTCTAAAGAAGTGTCACATTTAGCTACTGTGTGTTATGCCCCTGGGGGTTGGTAGGGATTTATTGCTTAACCTGAAATAGTGAAGAACCCAGTTCTATCAGTAACAAAGCAGACTGTAAAAAGTAACTCAAAAGTATGAGTGTCAACCAATTCCAGGGAAAAAGTACAAAATACTGTATCTTATTCATCCTATTTTTTTTTCCTTTTGTATTTCTCAAGGCTCCCAGGATTTTGGAGATATTTAAGAAACTTTCTAACAGTATTATGTTTGTGGGGTTTTTACGCATTGCTTAGCTCCTGTTAATTTTCATTTTTGCCTGTAAGGGGCTATCATAACAATATAACCTAAATGTCCACAATACTCACTCTGACCTTTGAAAACCTGTTGTGTAAAACAGTATTAATGTCTATAAATATGAATCTGTAAAATCTAGAGATACTTAAGAAAAAGTTATTATAGAGGACCCTTATGAGACATTATCTATCATTTTAATAATTTTGTTCTGTTCTTTTTTTTTTTTAAGGCTGGCTTATAGACAAAGACAAAATAAACAGCTGCCTTGGGCAGAGGAGTGCTAGAGGAATGCACTTGGGAGGGTGAAAGTGAAACCGAGCACGACACTGCTGCAAACAGATGATGCCGCCACAACTGCCCCATCCCTCTGGATGAAGCAGGATCCACACGCCTTGCTCCCCAGAGTTGGCCCCCAGTTCCTCACATCAGGCGCAAGCTCCTTAGTCTTGGGAAGACAAAACTGAATTCTCCCTGGACCTCCGTCAGCCCATATGGATGTCCTCAGACATTCTGAAGAAATCCTCCAAATTTCTGACGTGAAGTCCTACACAGTTTGGCTCTCTGTGCCCTTTTTCATTTGTTTTTAATGCTACCAAACAAAATACTGCCTGCTTAGAGCCAAACCTGAGCACAATTCTTTCACGAGCGTGGGATTTGCTCAGCCCAAGATTGCTCTTCAGTGGAAAGACAGACATATCCAGCCAGCAGGAGCCAGCTTCACCCTCAGATGCTACATCCCCTGATGTAACGTGGTGGCAAACTGCAGGGCATAACAGAACAGAGCTCCTTCAGCGTACCACAGTGCCTCGGTCCCTGTCTGAGACAAAGTCGTAGAGGGCATAAGCAGTTGAGGTCACCGTCTTGTGCAGCACAGTGAGTCAGTCGATAGAGCAGAGGAACTATCCGTAAATTTGATTTGCTTATTTTCTCAGTCCTTCCCATATCCAGACAACATTTTATCATTTTTTAAAACATATGAAAACTTATTATATTGTGTCAGAGAAGCACAACACATGGCTACTGGCAAGACAGGAGCACATTAAAATGAGTAATTTTTAACTGTAAAGCTACAGAAAGTACCAGGCTCAGACCAGTTCAAACAAATTTGAATTGCCTTCATGAAAATGGCATTATATTTAGGTAATGATGCTCTTCTTATCTGATACCTAAATTATCCTAGATTGACAGGTTTTATATGGCATATTACACTTTTTTTAACACTGTTGATTGACCATTGCAAAAATGTTTTGAAATAACGCTTTTGGTATCATAAACACTAATCAAAGATTACCAAACATTCTGAAATAAAGCATCTGAGGTCAAACTTTCCTGCAGATGTGCATAAGTAACAATCTCCATTACACAAGAGAGAAGTGTGTGTGCGCACACATGCACACACGTGTATGTAAAATACCAGGAGAAACGGGGATATATGTATTCATACATGGAAACCACAGATCTGAATTCTTGCTGATGTGATTATCAATCTACATAGCTGGAAAGTGAGAGATACTTAAATTTTTCCTTCATATGATTTCCTATTGTTCCATTTTGTTACTTCTTGGATGGCATCAAGGGTTAGATGTTTGTTACTTTATATGTGTTACGTCATGTCTTATTTCTCTGCAGTAGCTGAAAGGAAGCAAGAGAAAAGTATATTCTTCTCTCTTACATACCCTTTCTGTTGCTAAACTCTTAGGTTTGTTTTCCTTCCTAGGAGCAATTTTTGGGGGGAGAATCAGTGACTGACTGACCAACTGGCTCAAGGAAAGCATTAGATACACTACAAATGCTTTAGCAGGACTAACACATCTGGCAGTTTAGCCCTGACTTGTCCATATCCCTTTCCCATTTAGGAAGACAACAAAATAACCAAGGCTCAAACCCTGCAAATGTTAATGTAAACCAGTAGTTTTAAGCTTACAAATGGCTCGGTGCCTGCATTGACACTAGCTATCTGCATACATTTTTGGACAGATATGGGAGCTCTGTATGTATAAATTTAGCATGGAGCCTTGCTGCAATCAGTTAGTTACAGCATATTGCAGCACTAACACTGCTGGAAGAAACAGAAAGTCTCTAAATAGCTACAGCCAATAGCTGCAATCCTAGAAACTCTCACATCTGAATAACTTCAATGTCACAAATTCTCATGCTAGATTTGGCAGTCCTCACTCAAATAAGGTAAATTATTTCACCAGAGTAACTGTTTATAGGATTATGTAACTCACTGCTACTCTTTATTCCATCTTCAGGCCACAAAAAGACATATGAAAAGAGAGAACACATAACATATATACGCATGTATAAAGCACATATAGGTGTACATACACACACACATATATAAATAGTCATAATATGGATGATGAGTGACAAAAAGCCTAGTTGTGTGATTTTATTCTATCTCTTGCTGCATTCAAGAATCAAGTTTAAGCAAAACATTGAGGGCTGCAAGGCCAAACATTGAAAAGTTAGGGAATCCACAAGTAAAGGCTGTTTTTTGACACAGCTCCTTGTTCTCAGAGATCTGTCTATCCAGCAGACAAACAAGTGGGATGATACAGGGCCTAGGGAAGAAAAAGACAAACACTTCTTTGCTTCTTAGTCTGACAAAAATGTTAGTCATACAAATTCTTTCCAATTCTCACATTGTGGACAATGGCACTAGAATCTGAATTCCAGCAGAAGTTTATCACCTGAGACAAGGGAATAATCAGCAGTGGTTGTGGACCCACTGCTATGGGAAAGAAGAGATTTACGCTGCCAGTGATGTCCCAGTTACTTAGTAAGTAGCAGAGGAACCCTGAAAAACAGAAATCCTGGGTCCTACCCCAGGTTCTGGAAGATTATGCATTTTAGCGGTTATAGATTTTTTATGGTCTTTTCTAACTTGTCATAGCCTACACCTATCTTTTCCTCTGCACAATCTGTTTTCACCCCTCTTCCTAATTTCTTTTGTTTCTACTGCCTGACCTTGTCCATGACCTCTTCCAGAGCCTGTTGCCACTTTCTTCAGATCCTAGGTCCTGCAGATATGTGCCCCTGTCCCAGCTCTGCTCCCACTCAGACTTTTATTCAAGGCTGATTAATTTGTCCTTCTTCAGACTGCCCTGAAGTGATGTGGACAGCAATGAAGGAGGAATGAGAGCAGAAAAAAGACAGTCATCTTGCCCTTGCTTCTAGAGTTACTGAGGCACATAAGAGGAACAATTATACGGAATGACATGCTTAGCTCTGCTCTGAGATTGCCAGCCTTGAACATACACACTACAGATTAAATCTACAAAGAATTAAACTATAAGCTATTATATCAAGTATACCAAATGATAACTCTGCCAAATGGGTGTGTACTTTTATAGGGAAAGCAAAAAAATGCACCTCTTTCTGGCCTCAAGGTACCCTCCTTCCTAAATTTACATCATTTACTGTAAAGCAGTTTATTCAGTAAGGTCACACAGATTTTAAACATTAGCAAACCAAATCATTTCTCCCTATCATTCCTGGAAACAGTTAAACTGTTTTCCTGCAGCTTTCTTTTTATATAAAAGCAAGACACTCAGTGTGAGGCAGACATCAGTCATAAAAATTCTTGTCTGAATGATTACATCTAACAATAAGAAACATACTGGAATCTTACATAAGAAAATGCTATCCATCTTTAAATTGGGATCTCATTTCCAGCTCCATCTGTAGCATATATATACATATAAGTGTTCATTTTTGAGTGTTATCTATTTTTAACCATCTACTAGTATTGTTATTTCTCATGCATTTCAAACTTTTTCTGTTTACTTGCATTTGTATGGGATCACATCAAACACATCATTTGTTTCTCACGTTAAATTCCCATTAAATTCATTAGGCCAAATACCTCTTAGTAAATTCACCAGCCTCTTTTGAGTAACATCAGTGACTATTTTCACCCAAGATATACTTAATACTCATGTAAAAATGTAAATGCACTTAGAGTTCTGAGATTAAAATGGCTTGAACCTCTTACAGTGCTTCAGGTTCCTCTTCAGGGTCATATCTTGAATGCGCTTGTTGAAATCCTGCTGCACATAGTTATTTACCACTGCAAAGCCTGATTTATTGACAACTTCAGAAAAAACCCACCTTATTTAGAAGGACTTTTTCTCAAATTACTATGAAGTCTATCCCATTCTCTTTATACATGGCAATAAACTCTGAATAGTTGGATAAAGAATATCTTCATTCTTTTATCTTAAGATTTTGGTTTCCTTTCAAGGGATTAGTGTAGGAGAAGCTTACAGAGTATAACAGCAGTTGCATGCATAAATCTTAAATGAATTGATGGAAAGCCTAACCTCATCATGGTTTATCTATTATACCTATAAATGTGTTTACATTATTAGATAAAGGCAACCCATATTCCCTTAAAGTCAACTCATAGATCCTTATGTATTGATTCATGGATTATTAGCATATTTGAAGAGATTAATATGTTTAACATGTAATTCTGTAGAGCTACAGTAATGTGATGTCACACTTTCAAGGTAAAATATATTTTACAAATATGTAGTTTTCCTTTAACCTGGGCATTGCCAACATTATATTACAAGTTGATAGCTGCATCTCAGGATGTAGGCGAATCCTGGCTGAACATTATAAAGCTCTGATTTTGGTGGAAATGTGGTTTCCTCCTCCTCTCTCCGGTGTATAAACACACCACATTTCTCTTGAGAGTGTTCTAAATATTAGGTATTTACTTTCACAGCTTCAATCTAGGTCACAAGAACTGCCCTTCTTTACTCCCTACATCAACTAATTGCAGTGATGGCTAAGTCTGTCTGATGAGAAACAAGAAGTCTTTCTCCACCACCAGTAGATGCTGTTCCAGAAATATCTGATAGCTTTGGTAACTGAGGTGAAAAGAAAGTGGTTAGATGGGCTCCCAGCAGCCAGCACAGTCCCAGCTCCTTCACCTGACACTACCTAGTATACTGGTGGTTCAGATCAGTGGATGAGGTGTATACAAAAAATGCTGGATTCTTACTGATGATGGTAGATGATGAGGTAGTTACAGCACAACTTATTTTTATCTTTTTTTAAAAATGTGGAAATAACATACGTAAGGAAATGTCAGATCTCACACATTCATACCCTTTGATTCTCAACACATCTTCCTTTTACTGTGCTTGTGCCTCACACATTTGCAGGGCAGTGCTATTTTTTTTTTTTCTCTCTCTCTCCCCCACTTCTCTCTTACATATGGGTCTTACATATGACCCCCACACATCAAATGCAATTGCCTGACCTGATCTGTGATCTACTAACCAGCTGCATCTGGAATCACAGATTGAGAGGGAAGCTATGGCACAGAGCTGGAGATGGATGAGTGCCTCACAGCAGATTTCTGCAAGAAAATCCCTGAACCCCCCTGGCTCCAACTCAGGACAATAGCCTTCCTTGTCATATGCTTAGTGTGCCTTGGAGGCATGATCATCACAGTCTTGGGCTCCAGAGGTTCCTGGAGTTTGGTCCTCCACTACATGACCCAATTCAGGGAATCTATATTACAGTATAAAAAAAATAGAGAGGTTAAAAAAATGCATTTGACTTATTTAGCCTTTAAATTCAAGCAGTTGGAAGGGTGGATATCACATAAATAATGACTGTGGGATCTTAATTTTATCCTCTTATGCATATACGTTACAATAAGGTAATTATTTATATGACCACAGAGGTTTTTTCCACTGGACTTCATTTTGTACAAAGGTGGATATCCATGGTTGCATTTTTCCGCTAAAAAGATGGCATTTCCCAAATAACAATTCTTCTTTTTAATTAAATAGGCTTGCATTCAATCTGTGCATTTTAGATTTTGGATTTTAGAACTGGTATACTCTTTTATTCTCTTTACATGCAAAAGTAGCTAATTCACAATAGGAAAATGTTAGAAACTTTTCTCAGTATTGATGAGTGATTTGACGTATTTTAAAAAGAAGCTGTTTCTCACAATTGATTTTTTACTGCATATTCATTATACACTTTTACATTATAGTATTCTAATGACAGTGTGATAATGGAAGCAAATGGAGGAAGATGACTGAAGCCATATTTCCCACTGACTCACACAGGCACCTAATGCATTCATGCTTAATATTCGCAGGCATTATAGAAGGGATTAGAATAAAATAAAAGGAAAAAAAAATACAGGGACAAAATGTACAGATTTATCTGCTGTCCAATCCTTTCATTAGCTTGAAAACAAGTTTACTATGGATTTACACTGTGACTTATTATGTTCAGAATCACAAACCTATTCCATTAATAAAAATAAGCTTATAGGCACACTACATTAAAATAACTTAAGGATGAATAGTTCAACTTTACCACTTTTTTTAGGACTGGATTCAATAACAGAAATTGGACTCAGCTGTATGGATTTTTCAAGGATATTATGGACCATATTTCCACAGACATTTTTATTGTTTCTAGTCCTCTAAAACATCCAAAAAGTTGTGCTTTTAACTGAGTAGTTTCTTCTGTTTATTAGTTTGTGTAAACATTTTTTCCTGTTATGTCAATTGCAGGACTATAATTTCATTCTTGCTATTATAGATAAAGAAAAGTTCATTTGAATACTACTTCTTGAGTATTTAACTCCCACTGAAGTCAGCTAAGTAAAATTATGTGCGTTGGTAATTCAGAACGGGCTTTGCAAAAAGGAGGTTTGGAGGATTCCGCTCTATGTTTTTTTGTAACTGTTGTAAAAAAATATAAACAATTTATTTGTAATGGCCAACTTTCCAAAGTCAGCATAAGAAAGCTAAATTATGTGTTCTTACAGATTCACCAATAATATTCTGCAATTCAAATATTTACTACGAAAAAATCCAAAGGAGGTAGATTTTTATTCCTCCGTAACCATATTTTGCAGTTCTAAGAAGAACTCAAAAAAATGTTTGTGGGCCAATGAAGCGAGAAGATCTAGCTTACAGACATTAACACCAACTAAACATGGAGAAACAGAAATGTAATTATGCAGTCACTGCTGACAATAATAATATTTTAAAGTCAAGTGAGATTTCAGTGTTTTAAGGGAAATCTCATACCTGTTTGGTTGGGGGGTTTTTTATTTCAAAGCCCCAGATCCTGGAACTGACTAATGAGGTAAGTATTCCACATTTCATTATTTTATAAATGAATCCCTCTCTCTCAGACTTACAGTGTAAAATTTGGCACAAAATAAGTTCAAAAATCAGAAGACAAATAAAAACCCACCAAAAAAAAAAAAAAAAAGGAGGAAAATCTCATGAACTGTAGAAACAGTTCTAAGTTCTAAGAAACAATTCTAAGAAACAGAGCTAAGCACAGCACTGGAGGTAGTGGGGGGGGTGTCCCAAAAGAAACATGTGATGAGAATAATATTCTTCCCACCCAGCAGAAGAACAAGCAGGAAGAGAAAGAGAGGAATTAAATCCCATAGCTTCCCCCTCGCACTCCCTCTCACTGCCCCATCGGTGGAACTGAGCCTCACCTGCGTTTCGGCAGCTGCCCCTGCCAGGGGCCTGTGGGGGGCTGCATCCGGAGCAGCCCTCTCCCTGGGCCAGAAGCCACCTCGCCTGTATGCAGTTATCCGATAGGAAATATCAAAAGTGGCAAAATGTGGATTAAATCTGCTCCCCCGCCCCCGACTCAGGGAAGATAACGTCTGTATGCTGGAGCCTGCCTCTATGGGAAAGTCTGTGTGCCCCCTCTCTCACAGAGAGGTGAAGAAAGGGGAAACGGGGAGGGTCTCACTCCCCCTCCCCTGATGGGTCCGTGCAGAAAAAGGAGGCGTGGGACACGGCACTGGAGAGCGAGGGGCAGCGGGGGGACGTGGCTGCATTGCCTAGAGGTTGAGTCACTCTGCTGGGAATAGGTTTCTGTCCCTGCTCCAAAGGTTTCGTGTTGGGTTTCTGCTGCGCTGTCACCAACAGGAACAACTCCATCTCAGGTGCATTGCAGAAGGCAAGCGTGACAACCTTCTGCGAGCGGCTGGAGGTTTAGGCCTGCCTGGGAGGGGTGCACCAGCCTGAGCCCTTCAAGGATGTGAGGTGGGGGCATGCTGGAGTCAGCATCCCAAACATAGTTAGGTATAACCTTGTCGCCTCTGGGAAGGCTGAAGCCTTTCTAGACATAAGGAAAGACAGCATGTGATTTCTTGGGTGAGTTTAAGGTCAAAAAAGAGCACAATCCTGAAACCAAGTGATCTCAACGGTAAGAAGCCAAATGAGACTTTTTTATTCCATTTACATCTTGTCCCCTTCTTGAATATAGCCCTAAGCCACCTTAGAAAGGGTGCAGGGAGGTCCTGATGCCTGGAGGCCTGTCCTTTCTGATGACTTTTTTTTTTTT
The DNA here is from genome assembly GCF_030463565.1 of Pelecanus crispus. Classification (NCBI taxonomy): domain Eukaryota; kingdom Metazoa; phylum Chordata; class Aves; order Pelecaniformes; family Pelecanidae; genus Pelecanus; species Pelecanus crispus. The sequence continues at coordinate 104,120,089 of NC_134644.1, forward strand.
TTCCCAAAGAGCAACACAAGAACAAGGTACCACACTGAAGCCCAGGCGGTTTACAGTGTGAATCCAGAACATATGGAGAGCCCCCCACTCAGGGACTAGGTCCTAAAGTTCATCCAGACCTGTGGTAAACACCCATGATCCAGAGGCATGATAAAGCTTTGCATATCTCTCGGTACCCATTTTAAAGCTTCTCTCTCTTTAAGACACATTGCAAATGCTTTAACTACCAGGTACACCCCTACAGGGAGGGGGCAAAGTCATAGCAGAAATAGGAAATAAGCCCATCTTAAAGGGTGTGAAAATCCCTTCCACTTCCTTAAAATGTGCGAGTGAGAGAAATGCTGCAAGATACTGTTCCCCCTTCTCTTGCAAAACCAGACCTGACCGATTTCTGCCAGAACGGCAGTGGTGCATGGTGTGCCACGGAGGTGGGCACAGCTCTCCTCACCAAAATCAATGGGGACCTCTGTGCCAGATCAATGCCCCAATGCAGCCGGCAGGAACCCATTTCCGTGTGAGTCACCTACAAGACTGCAGGTGCTGGAGGCCTAGGGAAAGTTGAATCCTAGCCACTAACAGCTAATGTAATCATGTTGCTCGCTCAGATCGCCTGCTGATAAACGCACCCAGTTACTCCTAACTGTCTCCCTTACAAAATAACACCTCCCAAGACACCTACCTCTTCAAGAGTTTTTAACCACGCTGCAGCTGCACAAGAAAATCCATTCATCAATTATAAATCAATTGAGGAGGAGAAATCTGCAGCTCACTTGATTGCCCTTGTTGCCCCTGCAACTCACTGATCCAGTTACAGAAACTTTCCAGCCTGACAGGTCTGGTTTTTTATTATTATTATTAATTATTATTATTATTATTAATTATTAAGAGCCTGAACAGATCATTCCTTCCTTTGTAGAAAATAACTCTGCAGCAGTAATCCGTTAGCAGAGCGATCTTCCCTCTGGTGGGAGAGGGGGAGAGAGGAATTCAGAAAGGGAGAAAGAGAAAAAGAGAGAGAAAAAGAGATTGATTGTATTCCACAAAAGGCGATGCAAGTATGGTAGGCCAGATGCAACCGCAGTCTCTAGCTACAGCCCTCCCGCTCTGATTGCAGGGGACTTCTTTAAATAGGTAGCTATTCCCCGAGAAAGAGCTCTGCTCCTCCTCTCCTGTTTACGCTGTTGATTCCCAGCCCTCTCCTTCCAAGCAAAGATTTGCATTATGCGAGACTGCTTTTGGCAAGTAAAGCGTTTGCAAAAGTTTACTTCAGAGAGAAGGATTAGGCGGGCTCGTTGCTCGACGGTGAAAAAGCGCAACTGCCTGGATAAGGAGGAGTGAAAGCACGCTGGAAATGTTAGAAAGACTGGAAAGGACTTCGGGAAATTCTACCCACTCTCTGAGAAACATAGCTGCATTTTACAATCATTGGGAACGGAGTGGGGACATTACTATGTCAAAGAATAATAATAATAATAATAATAATAATAATAATAAAGCAGTTCCGTGGGGGACAGGAACTTTTCTACCCTCTCCTGCTGAAGCAGTCTTGCAGATATTTTTCTCCTTTATTAAACTAATCACTGTAAATATAACAGTATACTAGTGTTTCTGGAGCTAACCGAGTAGCAGGACAACTGGATATTTTACTTTTTTTTTGGTGTTGAGTGTTCCGAGGTGACTAAATTTGCCTTGTTGAGCCTTGTAAAATCCTGACTTAATCATGTAAACTTCTGTGTAAGCAAAATAGACGAAACTTCAAAGGGTCAAAAACCCTTTAGGGATTTGCGAGGAGACGCCAGCAATAGATCCTAATCTGCCTCCAGAATCCTGGCTGTATTTGTCCAAGGAACTGGTACCAGCAAACTCTCGAAGGTAGAGATAGTGGGTTGATTCAGCCTTTATCCCCTTAGAGAGTATTGGCTTTGTGAGGCTCTAGGCAGCGCTTCAACGCCAGGGGATCTTGCCCAAACCCTCTAAAAATGAAGTACAGGAGTAATTTGAGATAATGACTTTGTAACAGGCTTGGGCAGACCTTGGACAGAAGAAGTGAGAGATGTTATCACCCCAGCATTCCTCTTAAAATGCAGTTTTTCCCCCTGCTTATTCCCAGTTAGTCAAAGCTACATTAACATTCCATCCAGGGCTGCTAAACAGAATCTTAATTAGTCCTGATACTCTTGTGCAAGGGGTTTATTCATTGCACTCTTAACTAATGGTTGCTGTCAGAGTATTTTTTTTCTTCTTTGGGTTCTTTGGGGATATCGTGTTCTGCTGCAAAGCATGACAGAAATGTAATGTGTATGCAAAAAAAAAAAAAAAAAGAGAAAAAAAGAAAAAAAGCTTGCAGATCTGAAATCTTGAGACTGAGGCTGACTCCAGCCTTGTCTAATGGTGAGACATTATTAGGACTAATGAGAGTAACTTCACCAACAGAAATATCCCTGCATCTTGTTTATCTCAAATTTTAATGGTACACGCTCTCTCGCTCTTTTTTGTTCCGCCGTGACAGAAAACATTACCAACTTGTTAGCGTTTTGAAGCAGTTCACGCAACTCCCACTAAATTTGCAGCCCTCTGTATTTTGCATTAGCCACCCGTGGCTCGGTATTTAATGAGAGAGTCTGTAGGTGGGGAAGAATTAATAAGTTACTAAACGGCCGGTTGCTCCGGCAGGACCTTTCGCTCTGCGTTGTAGCGTACGTACAACCCCGCGTTGCAAAGGCATTCCTCCCTCTGCCCCTCGCTCTGACACGCACACACACGGGCGCGTTTCTGCTTTACACGCACACGCGGGTCTCTCCCCCGCAACTCGCCGGGCTGGCTCCGGTGCCAGCGAGGAGAAACTTAGGCGCCCCGAAGTGTTAGGTACGCGCGTGTCATTCGATGTGAACATCCCTCAGGGTTATGTGTGGCTCGGGGCTGAATCGTGACGATGAACAGCCACGACACACACCGCTGGAAAAGAGGAGAAGCGTGGCGGGGGTGCCTCGCCGCCCGCGCGGAGCTGAAGCGGCTGTTTCGTTTATCAGCCGCGGCACAAGTCGTTATTTGCCTGTAAATCTACGTTCAGCTACACCGGTCTCGGAAACAGATTTATAAGACTATAAATTACCGTTTCTTTCTTTCGGGCTGGGGGAAAGGAAATGAAGGGAGAGGGGAGGGGAAGAGAGAGAAAGGTGGTTTTTGGAAAGAGGAGGTCCGTCTTACTTAGCTGTTGCTCACCCCTATTAAAGACTCCTTCCCATAAGCTTGCGTAACATTGATTACTCACAAAGAGTTCACAATAACTATCATGTAGCTAAACTAATTGAGACAATCATGTTAAGTTATAGTCAGTCTAAAAGGTACCATTGATGTGGTAATGCCTATAGAAAGTCAGACATGCGACTCACTACCATTTAATTGCTCCTTTAAACCTGTTATTACAATGTTAACTGGCTTAAGTATATATTGCTGCCTTTTATTGCCTTGATGTGACAAATTAAAACATACACTCTGGAAGCGGCATTCATTTGCGGACGGAGTTGCAGGAAAAAGGGAGCCGGGCGATGTCAAACCTGTCAGGATGAATTAATTTTAAAACTTGCATTTTGCACTGCAATTCCCACTGCAGTTTTGTTGCAAGGGGGAAACGTTTTATATCTAAAACGTATGACTGTTGGGCATAATAGTATATACACGTATGCCATCTCACGCAGATCTGCCGTAAAATCAGCCCCGTCGCGCTAAAAACGAAAAGTCCTTTTGGCTCCGAGACCTCGCCTGACGCTAAATTAAGTGGGGCTCTGGAGGAAAGCGGGGGGGTACGTGGGGAAGGGGCGACGATGGAGATTCTACCTCGGCTCAGCGCCACACGCGTGTATGGGGGGCTGGAGGGGAGCTTTTCAGCGGCTTCCTCGCCTGTGGCTGCCAGGTCCCGAGCCCGGGGAGGAGAGGGTTACCCACGCCCCAAGACCCGGGAGCAAGGCGGCAGCCACGGTCCCTGCGGGCTGCCCTTCTTGCTGCTCTTCTTCATGGTGAAGCTCTACCGAGCTCCCGCAAGGAGGAAAAAAAAAAAAAAACCAAAAAAAAAAACCAGTAATAATAATTTCTTGCTTCCCCATCCCCAGGGCTGAGCCGGCTTCGGGATGGTTTAAACGCGCAAGGCTGCGCCTCTGCCGCTCCGGGGAGCGCAGCGCGGCCCCGCGTTGCGCTGCGCCGCTCCCCCGCGCATCCTACGCGGGCTGGGCAGGGGGGGCTCCGCGGGCTCCAGGTAAAGCACCCCCTCCCCTCCCTCCCCTGTGCGATCGTGAAGGCATTGAGGACTCCCCCGAACGAGAAATAATCAGCTCCCTCTTTCCTTTTTTTTTTTTTTTTTTTTTTTTATTCCCTTTCTCCTCTGCTCGCAAAAAGATGTCGGGGGTTAAAATGCCCTGCCCGCCCTCGCCCTTGATCTCGGGGAGAGAGGTAAGAGTTGCTGGCACCTTTATGGGACTCAGACCTGCTGCGGCTGCGGGAAGCATCGGCCTCCGCTAACTTTGATCGGCCTTATTCGTCCCAGCTGCGCTCTATTTGTTTGTCATTTCTCCCTTTTCCTCCCAGAATCGTTATTTATGGTCTGAAAAGTGAAACGCGCCGCGATTTGCCTTTACATGGACTCGTCTGCAAACGGGGGGAGACACCTCCCTCCTTAACACCCCCTCACACACACACACACACACTCTGCCAGGGGGGTTGCCAAAAGAGAGGGAAAAAAACTGTCTCAATCATTATCAAATCAAGCTTTGAATTCATTACTCCAGAGCATTAACTAATTACCAGATCAGAGAGAAGAAAAAATAAATATTCCTTTAAATAACTGAAGGTAATTATAACCCTGTTGTTGACACTAACGATTAATAATTGATCAGAAGTTATACACAATAAATTGTCAATTTATCTCCCTATAAAAATGCACTTTTTTTTTTTTCTGGGCGATTTTTAAGAGCCCGAGCACCGACAGTATGCACACAGCCGCCGTACGAGTAGCGGTACGACTATCTCTCTTTTTTTTTTTTTTTTTTTTTTTTTCCCCCTCCCAAATATTCGGGAGTATTTTGAAATCCCCCGTCACGGATGACACAAGCCCAGGTGGAGCAGAAGTGACTTTCGCTGCCGGCCTGCTCTCCTGCCTGTCCGAGGAGGGCCGGGCCGGGGTGGAAACCTCCCCCCACCCCCCGCCCTTTCCTTTTCTTTGAGTCCCCAAATCCCGAAAGGAGCAAAGTTAACGGTGGCCCTCCCCGAGGTAGAGCGGCCGCGTCCCTCAGTCCCTTGCTTTTGCTCAGGGAAAATGCAGCCGGCTCGGCCCGGATTGGATGTGAAATGGTGACATTCCCCCTTGAGTCACGGCTGGGAGGAGGAGGCGGGGGGGGGCACGGGTCCAGATTGCGGGAGCCCGGCTGTCACCTCGGCCGGGGCGCTTACAGGTAAAACGCTCCTCCAGAGCCTGCCTGCCTCCAGGATCGCTGCCTGCAGCTCCGAGCTACCTATCTGCCAGCATGTGCCCCGCCGATCGCGCTTTCCCTCTGTAGTTTTAATAAAGACTGCTTCAGAGCCGCCGAGTAATAATTGGGGATTAGATGCATGGGTGCTTTGAATATTCACCGTGGATCCCTTTGTTTCCTAAATTTTTTTTTTTTTTCCCCCCTCGCTTTTATTTCTTTAAAAGCCGGAAACATACCTGAGTTATTAGTTACTGGATTAAAAACAAAGGGGTGAACATCATATTACTTAATGTGCAGTATTATGGTTAATAACAATATTTTTTTACCATCATTACTCAATTCCTACAATGGAAAGGCTTTTTTTTGACTAACTCGCGAGAAGCTTGTCCAAGCACCCGAGAAATGTCTGAATGCGGAAGGCAACGAATCGACCTATACGTAAATTCCGCCTTTTTTTTTTTTTTTTCCCAAAAGTTAATAAGCAATAAAATCCTCCCGGTATTGATTACATCCCTGCCACGGCTCCTCAGCAGCGCGGTGAGTCTGAACCGCCTTTAAGAGAGATGTAACATGTGACGGAGGCAGAAACTTCCAGCGTCGAGAGGTTTGGGGTTTTTTTTTTTTATCCCGTGAGGTTAGGCACGGAGGGGCCGCGACGGAGCGGGCCGGGACGGGTTGCCCCGCTCTGCTCCGGGCTGCTCGGCCCCGGCCCGCTCCCACTCCCGCTCCTGGCAGCGGGGCCGCCGGCCCCCCCGTCGGGAGCTAATTGATGGCCCATTAGGGAAGTGGGTGCCGGCCAGGTAGGGCTAAATCAGGCGGTGCACCTTGCAGTTTGCTTCTTTGCCTGAAAATCATCCTTCAGCCCAAAACCTGGAGACCTCCTCCGCGTGTGGACGTTTGGGAAGGCAGTCCTCTTTTTCTGTTGTTGGTGGGTTTGTTACTTTTTTTTTTTTTTTCCCCCTGCAGTCTCCCTCTCCCTTAGAGGGGCTAAGCACGTCGGTGGCTAAAACGCGAATGGCTCGGGGAGAGAAAGGCAGGCGCCCATTGCGCTTTATATTAACTTTCCCTTTAGCTGGGCCCGTTCCCCTCCAGCAGCGAGCCGGTGGGCAGGAGCAATTCCCACGTCTGTCTGTCTGTCTGTCTGTCTCTCTGTCCGCGGCTGGCCTGGACTGCCTGTTACCTCCGTCCCCATCCCTTCCCCCAGTCTCCAGCCAAACAAAGGTGGGCGACGGGGTTTTTTTTCCGCTCTCAAAGGCAGTTGGTGAGCAGCTTTCCTGAAACAATAACTCTCTTATTGAGAACAAATGTTGACATTTGCAGGGAGCGAGGAAAAAAGCAGCCCAGGAAGTGCAAAGTGGAAAGCGACCCTCTTCCTATTTGACGACAGCGCCAATTCCTCCGGGATCCCACCTGAGATTAAAGCCTGAATTTCAATAAATCAGCTCTAATGAAACCTCTGGCCCCGAAGAGGGGAGGGTTTGTCTTTCCCGCTCCGAAACGAGCACAGAAACGAGGGGAGGGGGTGGGGGAAGAGGGAGTAAATATAGAAAGGGGTGTGAGATTTTAATCCCAGCAGGCTGATTAGCATCGTTATGAAATAAACCGTACACAAAGTGATGGATTTTATCGTTCATGCCTCTTTCTTGCGATACTGAAATAACCGCACTGTTTGTGCCAACAATCTAGCAAGGCTACGCTTTCCTCCTGCTTTCAATTTTGATTATTAAATCTCAAATGACGTTGAATATGCAGTTCTTGCCCATTAATTTCTTGTTTAAAAAGTAAATTTATTTGCCAAATCATTTGGGTGTCGCCCATCTGCATCCATGAAGCGTTTGTGACTTTCTCAGAGGATGGGAAAAGTCCATTGGGTTTTACATACATAGTGAATACTTAAAAGCGAGTTTCCCAAGTCTTTCTACTTTTCTTTCCAGAAAGAAATCCAGGTCTAAATACTAGCAAGGGTGGGTAAATTATGGAAATCTTTTATAAGTCTTTGGGCGTATAAACATCAAAGGAATGTCGTTAGCCTTTTTTAATCTCTGCCACAGCTTTTGGTTTTTACCAATTGAAATGTACACGTTGTGTCCAACAGAGACCTAGAACATAAAACGTGGGTGGCGGGGGCCGATGGAGAAGGCGCAAGAGTGGGGAAAAGAAAGTTCAGGCGTCTCCCCCGACATAAAAAGTCCCTCCGTAAAATCTTCCTAAAGCGCACAGTAAAGACGGTCGAGTATGATTATAGTAAATATTTGCATCTACATCATATGCTAAATTGGAGGGTAAAAAGCTGAATTACTTCTTAGCTGTTTGTCTAATTGTACTACATGCTGCACGCAGATACAATTGCATTTTACCTCAATGAAAAACGGGACGTTACAGGAGCAAAGAAGCATCATTCTACAAACAACATAAGAAGATGAGTAGGCCTCCAGCTGCAAAGATCTTCAGCGGTTTATATTTAGCTAGACGGATCCCAGAGTTTTCCAGAATTACAATATTAATTTCTGCCCTATCAGCTGAAAACCACACGCATTTTCTCAATCAGCTAGACAACTTTGTAGGGGTAAAATACGAAGGGGGGGGGGGGCAGGGAAGGGGTGCAGGGGAAGATGGATCATGGGAAAAGCGTATATGTATTTAAGAAAAACAGCTTCCTTTCCCCGTTTAATATAATCGCAACATATTTCCTGACTCCAGACTAGCACGGCTCTTTATCCAGTTAACATTCCCAAGGCTGATGCCTGAAGTATCTAAGATCACTTTCAAATGCCCTTTCTAACAAGACCTGAGCAAGAGGCCACTAATTTTCACTGAACAAAAAGCCACTGGAGAGAGATCCGTTTGTCAATATCAACTGGTCCAGCAATTTCCCATCTTCAGACACATCGGCCTATCTGAGCTGGCAGATGTTTAGACAAGATTTTATAAATTGTTCAATATCAGACCATAATGAACCCCAACTGACCATTCCAAAGCAGCTAAAAGCATTCAGGATCTCCCCTGCTGGGATCTAATAATGCTCTCACGCTGGAACATTATTAATCATGGAATAAAATAGATGAGCCTCTTGAAAAATAAGTGTATGATTGATTAAAGGGCAATCTAAGAAGCTATTATTCTTGTTTTATAACCGTAAGTTATATTCACTCAATTTATCTTTGGGGGAAAATAAATGATTGTTCGTTTCTTTTCTGAAATTATATTATATGAGGATTCCCATTATTTTACTAAAAATTAAAATGATTAGTTAGCTGATTTTATGAGCCCAATCAAAGTGCATTTCTAATGTGACTGTAAAGATACTGTTTACTGATATAAAGAAAAAGAGGAGAAATAATAAAAAAACAGGAATTGGGCTTTTTTATCTTTTTTTTTTCCTTTGCATATTTTAGCCAGAAGCAGAAACAAAGGAAGCAGAAATAAGCCGTAGCTGATTATGATTCTTTTTTTTTTTTCCCCTAGAAATGGTGGATTTAAAGAATGTTAACTCAAATAACTACTTCACAGCCAGCATAGTTTATAAGAAACATGCATGTATTCGCATCACTCTCTCTACGCATATGCGTGTATATATACAAATATGTATTTGCACACATGTGTGTATTTAAAGCTTAAGTATAACGGAACAACCCAGAAGGAATTAATTTATGCAAAGCATATCTTTGCAACATATTTAAATTGCTTATTCATTTTATGGTCTAAGCTCTACTAGTGAAATTGTAACTTTTGTCATTTTCTAAATAATGGATTATTATTTTGGGGGGAAATGAACGAAAAACACCATATTGTTGCAGACTAGTCTGTTTTTATTTACAATTAGAGATATAAATTAGTAAAGAATTCTCGTTAAACAACCAAAGATTGTATAACCATCAACGTTTCAAATAAAAACCAGGCAAAATTTATTTACAAAAAGTTCAGATTCCATTGCAATACAACTTGCATAAATTACTAGAAGCTTTATATCGTTACAAAAATAAATATCAAATTTGTTTCCACTTTGTAAGGACTCAAGTTCTCCAATCACGTCTTTATTATCTCTACTGTATACATCTTTTACAAATAAATTTTACAATAAATCCTATCACACCTATCGAATATATACCGTGGCAATGAAGTGATCAATTCAAGATATCCTGAGAAAAACAGATCTGTTTTCAAAAGTCACACATACATTGGGGAAACTATACTATACCAGCAAACTCACGTATGTCCAACAAAATTCTGGTTTAATAATTAGAGTCTGAAGATTTAATAGTGCTCTGTGGTCTTCTTTTATACAGTGGCACAAGATGTGATCCGGATTTAGAGATTTGTTATATATATTAGCTCGGGGAGAGATGATGGCTTGCTGACTTTTTTCAAAGCAATTGTGACACCTACCTGTGGACCAAGGAAAAAACCAGATCATCCAAAAATCCTTCAATTACGCACTAACACCATTAAACTGAAAAAAAAAAAGGAAGTAAGGCAAAATTCTTACTCGTCTAATTTCTTCCAGCAAAAGAAGTAGTTGAAAAAATACCGGCAAGGCGATTTTTTTGTTGTTTGTTTAGCCCTCAGTAGTGGAGGTATTAAGCTCTTGCTAGCTAGGCAAGAGGCAATTCACAGATAACATACCCTGCTTAAGATGCATGTCGATCTCTCATAATTGTCCCTTTTTCTTTTAAATACGTGGTCGCTGCGCGAAGCCTCTCTCAGAATGTAGAATTTTAGCACTGCCACGTGAGCACAAGCACTTTGGTTTTTAAACAACAATACCTTCAAAAATGTTTTTTTTTCTAAAGCTTTCTTTCCGTAACATGTAAATAGTCCTTACGGCTTCGCCTTACATAAGCGAAGAGTATGCAAGGTGAGGGAACTGTCTAACCTGACTTTCAAATGAAGACAAACCCGAGGAAGAAAAGCCGTAATGAGAGGTTTTAAAAAACCAGCAGAAAAGAGTGTCTTACTTCGTAATCAGACTCTTAAGTAATGAAGCAAGAAATTAACGCTAAGCAAGTCTAGAACTGTGCAGCGTGTCTTAGACCTGATGCCAAATGATCAGTGTAATAGAAAATGTTCTCACTTACTTGCATTGCTGTGTGATTGCACTTCTATAGGTACGGTTGTACTCCTACTGTGCAGACTTCAGTGGGATCTGTCAAAATATAACCGTCAGTTAGTCACAGGACACAGCCAGCTAACTAGATTATACAGCGTGGGTAGGTCCCAGCCCTCACTCGCGCAGAATTCGTAGCTGGGTCGTTTAAAAGGCTGGCCAATATTTTATAATTGCCCCTATCTCGAGTATTTTGACAGAATAGGCTGACAATTATATTAGCGCAAGACTTTTTCGGGGGAAGGAAAAAAAAAAAAAAAAAAAACAAGTTAAAAATGTCACGCTCCACGCAATTTCACGTCCAAGGCCAGCAATTATGTGAACCCAAAGCTGCGAAAAACCGTGAGAATACTGGAAACAAAGAGAGCCAAACCAGTTTGTCGGGGGAAAAAAAAAAGAAAAATTACAGACAATGACGCCAGTGATCTCTGGAGATCCTTGTGCGTAGTTTTCCTCTTAAAAATGACTTTTAAAAGCTGCGTCTGCAGCCTGTGAGACCCATCTAAAAGTCGTCTTTTACATTTCCGCTCTCGGTTCTTAGAGGCAGATATCGATACGACGGCGACACGCCGTTTTTAATCCCCAGATTATACTATTGCCCATCTTCACTCGGCGCTGGCAGTGGTGGCAGTGCGCTCGCTGTTTTCTCCAGAGGAGGTTTCAGTATCTAGAGCGGATAAAGGACTTGCGCGGGTCGGGGAAGGAGGGCGAGGGAGGAGGGGGAAGAAAGCGGCAAAACCAAGTCACCTACCTTTCTTAGAGTCATAACTAGAGGGCCTGTAATGTTGTTCTAGCTGGTTAGTGATCGTTTTCAAAGAGTCACTGCTCTGCTTGTGGACAGAGCTGGCGTTTAGGACAGTCTGACTTAGTCCCTCGTTTGAAGCCACTGCTGCGGAGTTGTATCTCAGGATTCCCTGGCTCTGGAGAGCGTTGAAGTTCCCATAGTTTGTATAATTGCTATAAAAAGGTGAGGTGTAATAAATATGCCTCCCCAGGAGGGAGGAGGGCGAGTAGGCAGCGCTGTGCGGGGCGGAGGCGGGGGTGGCCGAGGAGAGCGGCGCAGGCTGGCAGCCTTGGCCCAGGGTCTGGCTCTTGAGGTCCGAGGTGGCGATTTCGGCCAGCGACCAGAGCTTGGGCTTGCTGGCCGGCGTCGGGGGCCCGGGGGAGGCGCGGCCGCCCAGCGCCGCCTTGCTGGCGCTGCGGGCGGCGTCGGCGTGCGGGTGGCCGAGGAGCGGGGCCTCCACGGCCGCCAGCGGCGAGGAGGTGGCGGGCTTGGCCGGCGGGTCGCGCTCCCCGCCGCCGTCCTCCTCGATGTCCTCCTCCTCCTCGTCCTCCTCGTCCTCCTCCTCCTCCTCCTCGATGTCCTCGTACTTGTCCTTGCACTCCGAGCCCGACTCGCAGAGGGGGTCGCCCGCTCGGCAGGGCAGCTTCTCGCCGTCCGACTCGGCGGAGCAGGAGTGGTCCGTCAGCGAGTCCACTTGCAAGCTGATCCCTGCAAGGGTCCGCCGGGCACGGAAAGGCAGAGTCAGCGGGGGCGGCAAAAGGGAGCGGCCGAGAAGCCACCGCCAACGCGGCGGGCAGGGAGACGCTGGCCGCCCCGGCCCCGGCCCCTTCCCTGCATTTCCAGGAGCATCCATCCCCACGGGCTAGCTCCGCCGCGGCGCCCCGCACCGCCCCCCGCCTGCCCCCGCACGGCGCCGCCGCCCGCCGCGGCACCTCCGCCCGCCGCCCCCCGCCCGCCCCGGCCACCGGCACTGCGCGGCGGCGAGCGCCCGGAGCAGCCGGAGGCCACGGGACGGGACGCGTTTTGGGGTCGTTTTTGTTCAACGCCGCCGCCGCCGCCCCCCCGGCCTCCCCCCCCGCCCCCCCGCGCTCCTTTCCCGCTGCCCCGCTCCCGGAGGGACGCGACGGGGCGGGATGGGGCCACCCCGCCGCGGCCGCCGTCACCCCGCGCCCACCTTCGTCCTCCGCGGAGGTCTCGTTGCTCTCGGGCATCTTGTCGGGGCTCTCCTCTTTACTCCTGGCCCCGTCGCCTTCGTCGTCGTCCTCGTCCTCGCTCTTGTTCCGCGGGGCCCAGGTCATCTTGTTCTCCTTCTTGAGCCGCCGGCGGGCGTTGGCGAACCAGGTGGAGACCTGGGTGAGGGTCATCTTGGTGATGATGGCCAGCATGATCTTCTCGCCCTTGGTGGGGTAGGGGTTCTTGCGGTGCTCCTGCAGCCAGGCCTTCAGCGTGGCCGTGGCGTCGCGGGTGGCGTTTTTCCTGTACGCGGGGTCGTTGAGCTGGTAGGGGTAGGCAGGGCTGCCGTACGGGTGGTAGCTGATGGCTCCGGTCATCCCCGTCGTATGGGCGTCGTAAGGGGAGCCCTGGACAGAACAAAACGGTGGGGTTGGCAATTTGTTATTGCTGATAGCCATTAGTAAGTTGTCAAGGCGAGACCGGCGGTTATATTTGTATTTCCCCGGGATGGTGTCTTGTATCCATATTCTATGAGGGGGAGAAGCAGCACCCAAAGGCCATTAAGTTGCGATTCCCCCCCCCCCCCCCCGCCTCATTCCTCCGCCCAGCACACAGACACAGGCACACGCGCTTAAAATCGGCGATGTTTTAATCTTTCTGACTAATTTCAGCTCCTCGTAATTGAGTATTTCCCAAAATAATTTTTGAACCGCGCAGACATTTTAAAGGCCCTACAGGTAGTGTCTTGATATCTACATTTCTCTCAAAGGTTCAAAAGATGTTTCCTTTTTTGCTATAGAAAATACAACAAAGCCGCCACTTAGCAATTCACTGCACTAATGCATTGCAAATCCAATTTGCAAATCAGAAGATATGCACCGTTTCGAATTGTTCAAATGCGATGTAATTAGCATTTTAATTCGCCCTTTAACGTTTAAATTGCGCTTATTTAAGTCTGCATAATGCAAGAAAAGTTAAAGATATCGCTGAGGAACTCGCTAACTTTCAGCACGTCCCTGAATCCCACAGATCGGCGAGTCACAGGCGCAACATCACCCAAATATCCCGCACAGTTCACAACCTCGCTGCAACTTCCAGCCACTCGCCTACTGCTTCTCAACAGGAAAAACAAGCAAGCGAGATCCTCAGATCTTTTATACTACCCCGAATAAAGACTGCACGACAAATTATGCACCGTATTTTACAGACAGAAAGCAAGTAGTTTCCCTGTCACTTTGCAGGGAGAGCGAACTACCCCGCTGCCATCCCCTCCTAGGATCTCTACAGCGGCCCCAGTCTTAAATTCCGGGCACAGGTCTTTGTGTGTACGGACTAGATACGCGTCTGACTCTCTTGTGTGTGTGTTTGTAAAACTATATAACCATCTAGACGTGCAGTTTATTTATATAGTTTATGGTTTTATTTATATAGTTTATGGTTTTATTTATATACTTTATGCACAGAATACACACACACGCAATTGCAAATGCTCCTTTTAACTAATAAGAAGAAAGTGAAATCCGAAACTGCGGCCACCACAACCATCTTGGGCTTAAGCGAAGCTCACAGATCGCAAACAGATGCTCCTTTTCATTCCTAAAATCCAGTTAAACCATTAGCACAAAACACACTGAAAGTAAATAAAACCACACGGGGATAAAGCCCGCAGCGCCTCCAAACACCGACTTAAAAAGAGAAGGGAAGAAAGAGCAAAAAAAGAGAAGAAAAAAAAGGAAAAAATAAACCCTCCCCTATCCTACCACAGCGAAAAGGGGGGGAAAAAAAGAGAAAGCGGGGGGGGGGGGGTGGGGGGGAAATGAAAGCATCCAACCCAACTGACTGAGCCGATCCGTATTTCTTTAACCGGGGCGCCCGCCCGGCTCCGCGAAGCGCGGGGCGAGCCCGGGTCCCAGGCCCGCCGGCACCGCGCTCGGCTGGGGCGCGGAGCGAGGCAGCGCCCGGCCCCGGCCCCGGCCCCGGCCCCGGCCCCGGCTCCGGCTCCGGCCCGCCGCTCCGCTCGGCCCCGCTCGGCCCCGCTCGGCCCCGCTCCGGCCCCGCCGGCCCCGGCCCAGCTGCGGGGCGGCGCGCAGTGCGGTGCGCGGCCGGCGCCGGCAGCGCGGAGGCGGCGGCGGTGCGGGGCGCCCGGCTGTGCGGCGCGGTGTCGGGGGCTGATGGCGAGTGTGTGAGGAGAGAGGCTGAAGATGATGAGGATGAGAATGCGGATGCTAATGAAGAAGGAGAGGGGTTCTCTTCGGTAGTTACCATGTAGGAGGGGAATCCCGTGGCGGGGTCTGTGGAGTACTGGAGCGGGCTGGTGAAGCCTGTGGCCGCCGCCTGGGCGGTGAAAGCTGCCGATCCCGGGTAAGGGCTGAACGCCGATCCCGACGAAGACCTGGCCAGCTCCTCGCTCCTGGGGGCCGCCAGCGCCGACGCCCCGTACGCCGGGCAGGAGTACAGAGCCAGCGAGCCGGGGGGCTGGTAGAGGTAACCCTGAGGATAGGACATGGCTTGCGCTGGCGTGCACAGGAGCAGGGAGGGGGCGAGGGTGACCGGCCCTGCTGCTGCCGCTGCTCCTGGCGCTGCTTTCGTGCTCTCCCTCTCCCTCTCTCCCGCCCTCTCTCTCTCTCTCTCTCCCTCCTCTCTCTCCCCCCCCGGTTGGCTCTGTGCAGTTATGTAGAGAATCAGAATTGTTATATGCTCCCCCCCATGCGCACCCGGTCAGAATAAAAACAAACAGGAGGAAAAAAACAAAACAAAACAAAAAAAAAAGAACACCCCCCCAAAAAGGGAAAATAAATCGAGCGGTCAGAAATCTAACCGGGAGGGGAAGGACATCTAGGAGAGACGGAAGAGGAGAGGGTTAATAAAGAGAGAGAGGGGGAGAGGGAGGGAGAGAAACAGAAGGGGAGAGGGGGAGAGAGAGGGAGAGAGAGAGAGGCGAGCCCCCGAAATCAGAAAAGTGGCTGCTGCATATGGAGTTCTCCCAGCCAGCTCCCCCAGCGCCTGCGAGCCTGTATTTTGGGGGAAGTATAGAGTCTGAAGTGAAGAGTTGAGGGAAGGAGCACTCGAGTTTCTGAGGGACATTGGAAAACAGAGCTGTCCGTCACCGCCGCTCATCTGCATAGCGCGGCGGGCCCGCCCCCTCCCGCTCCGGCCCCGTCTCCTCCCGCGGCCGGCAGGCAGGCAGGCAGGCAGGCAGGCAGGCAAGGAGGCAGCGAAGGCAGGCTTTGTAATGCAAGCCAGCCTCTCCGACTGCGAGCACGCTGCTGAAGCCAAACGATGATACTGCTCATCAGCTCCTCTCCGCACCCGCGGAGCCATAAATACTCTTTCGCACACTCTCGATTACACCCCTTCTCTCCCTCTTTCTATATCCGCGCGGGGAGCAAAAAAAGAACATGTATTATAAATATATGCATCCCTCCACACACGCGCTCGCCGAAGCGCTGTGTGCACGCACGCGTATCTTAGATGTGTGCATTTGCACGCGTGTGGGTACGCAGGGCCAGGCTCGCTGGAGCTGGGCAGTGTACAAGGGAAGAGCACTTTGGAAAAGTACTGCCCTATATGGTAGGGAAGAAGAGCAACTGCTCAAAGCAGCACATCCAGGATCGTGCTGTTCCTGGCAGCGAGAGCTTTATAGTTTTATAAGTTGCCACAAACAGTCAATATTTAGGCATGGAGCGCGTTTGCACATGATGGGGGCGGGGGGGGGGGGGGGCGGAATTCCTCGTCGTTCTTTCATTTCTGTTCTTCCTGGTCTGGTGCGTGGGGAAGAGGCCTGGGTGACTCCTTCCGGGGGGCTAGCTGCCTCACCGCCCCCTTCCCCCCTTTCGCAGTTCAGATAAATCTCCTGGAATACGATCACGATGTAATTAATTTCCCAAATAACGTAATCTCTTCCTCTGCCCCCTCCCTTCGGCCCTGGCCACCGTCAGCTCCTGGCCATTGCCAGCTCTGCCCCGGTCCGGAGACGGGAGGAGGGGACGAAGGCACCGCTCTTTTCTTCTCAGTGCAGATGTAAATAAATGCATACTTGTGCGCGTGCATTTTTTTTTTTTTTTTTTTTTTTTGTAGTGATCAGTCTAGAGGGACCCTCCAGAAACCGGCGGTGAGCTGCCCGCACTCGAGCTCTGGCCTTTGCCTCCCGGGACGAGGCGCAGTGCCGGCGCGCCGTCCTGCAGCAGCCGGCGGTCCTGTGCCCGGCCCCCCCCGCAGCAGCGCCGGGGCTCCCCCCCGCCCCGTACACCCTCACACACCCCCCAGCCCCGGGGCACGGCGTTGGGCCCTGCCCGCCCCGCCGAGCCGCGCTAGGCCGCGGCCGCTCCGCGCCTCCTGGCCCGCACCTGCGCCCCGCAACCCCGCAACGCCGCCGCCCGGGCGGGGCAGGACCAGGCCGGGGGTAGGGACGGGGCCGCCGGGGCCGCCGGGGCTGCGGGGCTGGAAGCCACCGCGCTTCCCGCAAGCCCTTCATCCACAGCCTACGCCGGCTTACCAGCCCGGGACGAGCCGGGAAAAAAAAAAAAAAAATGTGTAGGCGCTCACAAAAAAAAAAAAAAAAAAAAAAAAAAAGGGGACACACACACACACCACGACGACTGGGGGAATGTTCATCAAACGGTGTGTTTTCTTTTTCCAACATCTGTGAGTGAGCACTTATCCCGTGTTTAACCAAATGAAGCCGCTTGACGTTTACGGCCGACTTCTTCACGGAGTACGTCAGGTAATTGCAGTTAGGCAGGATGGAGAAATGGCATGGGATGAGGTACGCCGGGGCATCGGCTCGCCCCCGACAGGAGCGGAGATGGCAATAGCTGCAGAATTGCGGGTTAGCAGGGCAGCCTATTGTTAATCAATTAAACATGCAGCTCATAAAAAACCCTTACGTTTCGAGAAGCCGTTTCAACAGCCTCACGGACACACCGGGGAAAATGCCGTATGGAAGCTACGGTCAAGTCTCGGGATGCGTACACTGTCTGAAGCAATCCGAGCTTTCCATTTTCTTTTCCTATCTGATTTTTTATTTCTTTCTCTTCCTCTCCTCCTCTTCTGTGAAACCCACATACCGGTTTACCCTTGCCCCTGCACGCAGCAGTAGAGATCTGGCCACCAGACATACCGGATTAATTCCTATCCAGATCTATCAGCTGGCCTGTAGAAGAGGCAATCCTTAAAAAAGCAGGTGAGGGGGAGGAGGTTAACACCAACAGGTATTTCTTGTCATTAACTCCCGACTTCCTGATAAGAGAGTGATAAACAACCGGTAAACTCAGTGCAACAGATTACAGAAAAGACGTTTGCTTCCCTGCTTGGTGATTAATGCGCATATATTATATAAAAATAGAAACTCTAAAAACAAGACCTTTATATAAAGCACATTCATATTTCAGTACTTCTATGGAATAATCGATATCATGCGATTACATCTGAATAGTCAATTCCTGTGTTCCGCAGACCGATTTCTAAGTATATGAGCTCTGCTTCTGAACGGAGCAGCAGCTGGAGAGCTGAGAATGCAAAATTAATTATAACATTATAAAGTCATACATGAATCTCTCTAACTCAACCTGCATGCCTTGCAAAATGTGCTATACTCTCTGCATTTTTATTTGGGAAGCCAAGTCTGTTCTTTTCCAGCAGGAGTGTTCTAAGTAAGTATTTATCTACGCGAATTGATTGCTTTTAGTTCCTCCTCTTTAATAATTAGTGGAACAATACAGATTGGGAATACAATGGCCGTTGTGTTTACATTATAACAAGGGATTAATGCTATTAAGTGAGTGTTACAGTTGTGACCTGGGAAGAGTACTTAAATAAATACCGTGATCCCAGGAGAATTGATATAATTCAGTTCAGAGTGTGTGTAGATGCGCACAGACACACACGCGAGATACAAATCTCCATACATATCTACATGCATATACACATGTTATACACGCTAGGTATACGTGCCCGTCCGTGTAAAATGTAGGTGCTGGTTTTGCCTTCATCTGCATGTCTTTCCTCTATGAAAATATATTTTTGTGATTTCGGTGGGAGGAATGTTTAAATCAGGAACATTACTCCCCTTCCCCCAAACACAAAGAGCAACAGATTATATTTCTGATGTTTTAATTTGTGCAGTCCAACAATATTGTTTTATATACAGAAACGGGGTTAATTTCGCAATCAGAGATTAATGAAGTAAAATATTATCATTTCAAAAGACAAGTTCTTGCGTTGATTTGCATAACTTTTGTATGGCTTCAGAAAGGAATGGATTTGCCCACTGCAAGGAGACGGTATGCATTTTATTACAAGTACACCACTAATTTGACGCTGCACAATGTGGAGAACGAATAGCTAGTGGGGTCATTTAAATATAGCCGGCAAAGCCTTTGCGATAAACAAACCAGAAAACCGTGTCAATAACGTTTTTAAATATCGGTCAGTGTACGTGGCTGTATTTAACTTCTTCTCGGAGTTATCTCTGTTTGATTTGAATGCCTTTCGACGGGAAGAGGTTTTTCATCTGCCTGGCTCCACTGCCGAAATCTAATTTTCCCATAGTACTACCCGTTACTAATAAAAAGCCGTCTAACTTGCGCTGTTAAACAGTAGAATAGTATTACATGCACTTTTTATTGGTAATAACTGTGGCAAATTAACATGCCTACACAGAGACATTAAGACTTTACACACTGCGTTTTTATTTGAATAATCTATTCATTAGTTCAGCGTTTACCTTCCCAGATTTTAAGCGGTGCTCTCGCCTTGTCTTCTTTAAATCAGTGTGCTCCAGCACAGCTGAGAAGGTAGTCGAGAGCCGACCCCCCCACCCCCCCCCGCCCCTTTTCAGCTATCGCTCATTGCCGTCCTGGGAGACAGGTTTTGCGGTTTGTCATTTATTAGCTACATCTCCTTGCCCTAGTGACAGAGGCTGAAGTTTTCGGGCGAGTGAAGTTGAAAGCCACGTCTGTGGGAATCGCACTCCTGCCCCTTGCTGCGGGAGCGCTTGCTGCCAGCAGCGGCTGCCTGCCCGCCCGCCTCTGCCCGGTGACCATTCACTCAGGACCCCGTTCCCGTCAGTTTTACGCAGGTGAAAGGGGAAAAAAAAAAAAAAAAAAAAATCTCCTTGGCGTGAAGGAGAGACTTCCTCGCCCCAGGAGGGCTCCCTGTGGCCCGGAGAGGCGCACACGCCTATTACCCGGACAATGCCAATTGCCCAATTGTCATGACACCGGTCAGAGCAACTTTTTAAGCAGAGCGAAGTGGAACTTGGTGGGGTTTGGAGATGTAACACAATGCGCAGCAGAACCAGTTTCCTGTGACATAACCACACAATGGTCTGGGAATGCTTTCTCCTTTCTCTCATGAAATGGGGGACCGCCACCATCTCCCGGAGACAACGACGTAAAATAATAGACTATTGTATTTAAAAATAACAAATGACACACGCATACTGTGCAAGCGGAGTTGTCCGGTTTTCTGGTAACAGGAGCCCAGTTTACGAGGCTCTTTCTGAGCGAGGTGCTTTGCAGGAGCGACCTGTGCGAACGAGGGGCAGACGGGGTGAGCTGGGCGAGCCGTTCTGCCGTAGATCTGCTCACGGGGTTAAAGCAAAGAGCGGGGAAAACAGCAAGGGAGAAAGGAAAAGAAAGAACTTTTTCTTTCCCCATCTTCAGGATAAAAATCGCCAGTTCAAGCTGTGTGTGGGAGGGGGCGCTGTGGCAATGAATTCTCCAGTGCTCCCGAGCACTGGCAGCGTAACTCTTTATGTAAGCTCCTTCCCTGAGGTTTCTTTTCATATTTCAGTCATTACTTTTATTAACAATATTATCTAGCTGTCGCCCCGTGATACCTGCACTAAAAGGTGGACTGTTTGCATGAGTTATGGTCACTTCTTTTCCCCTTATCCCACTTTTTTTTTTTTCCCCCTTTTCAATTCGGTAAGAGTGGAATAGTGCATTTCATTTTCAAAATACACTGCAAGAAGGGTCTGCCCAGGGGAGCGCTGAGAATTTAGACGACTCTCTATAACACGCAAACGCGCACAAATAGACATATATGAAACGTACCCCTTGTTTGTAGCTTCATTTTCTTTCTCTTTCTTTCTTTCTTTCTTTCTTTCTTTCTTTCTTTCTTTCACTCCCTCCCTCCCTCCTCCCCCCCGGGTCTTCTGTGGCTTCGACATTTTGCACTAATAACGGGCCACGTCTTTACGTGGAAGATTTAGCTCCCTCCTTTTCGGACCTTCTTGGGGGCAGTGCTAAAAAAAAAAAAAAAAAAAAAAAAAAGAAGAAAACTAAAGTGGATCTCTAAAAAGCAGATCTGAGGCTGAGAAAAGTTGCTTCCCATATGTCACACTGTTATTAAGAGTCTTAGTCATTTTCTGCTTAGGGAAATATAAGCAAATACGTATCCGTAAGTATAAGATAAAAAGACCTCCAAAGCTTTCCTGGAGCCTGCTATTTTCACCTGAAAGGCAGGCAGCGTTTCTCAGGGAGAGAACAAGTGTACGATCCACAGGTGGGATAGTTCCTCCTTCTTCAGGGGGAAAGCGAAAAAAGAGGAAAAGAACCGAAACCCAAACCATCCAGAAATTAAATCAGCGTACCCGGTTTTTGAACGAGCCGCCGAGCCATCCGTGCGGTGGAGGCAGAGGCACGAAGGGCTCGGAGCGGCGGCGGCCGCCCCCCCCCGGCCCCCCCGGCCGCCCCGCGGAGCCGCCTGCGCGGAGCCGCCGCCGCTTCCTGCAGCGCCGCGAGCCGGTGCCGCTGCCGGTGCCGGTACCGGTACCGGTGCGAGCGGCACCGAGCGGCCCGTGTCGGGCTACGCCGGGGCGACCCCCCCCCCCCCACAAAGGGCGGCGGGGAGGGAGGAAGCGGGGGGCTGCCCTCGGAAGCTGCGGGCAGGGCCGCCGGGAGGGGAAGGGCTGGCTCGGGGGGTCCGGCGGCGGGGAGCAGCCCCCCGCCCCGCACGCTGGCGGGGGAAGAAGCGCTCCCCATCCCCCATCTCCGGCTCCGCTGGAGCCAGGCAGTCCACACCACGGCTTTGCCTCTGGATTTTGTACTCGGCCGGCGTGCCTTGGAAAGACTGCTTCAGAGTTAGTGGGAGGCTGAAACCCTCCAGCGCCTGGTACGCTTGCAAAGTGGGTGATGGACAGAGTAAAGGAAAAGAGGGACGATTTAACTGAAGGGCTGCTTTATTTTAAGGGCTCGTGTTAAAATGGATTCTTAGGACACAGGAGTAGTCAACAAGTAGGTTTGGGCACTTTGGTGCCCAAGGAGCACTGGTAGGCAGGTTCCTGGGAGAGCTGCACTCGGAGTAGATGTGTATAAATGGAGTTCTCCCGCTGGTTCTTCCTCAAGCCAGCGGTGTGGAAATCTGCTGTCAGGTTAAAGTTCCTTTAGGCAGTTTTGAAGTCACTCTGCCAGATCCTTTCCCCTTCTTGTAATTGCCATCATCTGTTTGATCACTGCTTTTAAACACTAGAGAGCACCTGCTCACCTGCTTTGTGCTTTTCTCTCATTCATTCATACGTTCATTCACCTCTGTGTGTGTATACGTGTATGTGTATGCTTCATCTGTAGACTCAGAGACACGTTTCTAGATCCAGCCTACCCACTACTCTCAAACAAGAAAGCCCTACTTTCTCCAATAAATAACCTTCCTGAACGATGAGACCTCGTTGTATCCGTTTAAAACCAGGTAGTTTCCTTTCTCACAACAATCAACAACCCTCATTGTATGTTAAAGAGTCATTCGAGGTTGCTGGTATATTTCCAAAAGTAGACAGAAAAAACCCAGAAAAACTGTAGCCCTACTCAGGAAAAGTATTACATATTCATGTATTTAGGGATGCCATGAGGTATTAAAAAAAAAATCTGTTTAAAACTGTGGCAGCGTAGTTCACAAACATTCAGGTAGCTTCATAATAATTTTGCATTTTCTTCCATTAATGAGCAGAGTCAAGGGTAACTGAAGCTCTTTGTTTCA
Organism: Pelecanus crispus; assembly: GCF_030463565.1. NCBI lineage: Eukaryota > Metazoa > Chordata > Aves > Pelecaniformes > Pelecanidae > Pelecanus > Pelecanus crispus. The sequence goes on from NC_134644.1 coordinate 104,142,590, forward strand.
TATTTTCCTTCAAATTGGTATTTCCTCTAAATCAATGTTGAACTTCCACTGTTCCTTGCATTTAGTTAAGGAATTACTACAAAATTCTTTTTCTGTTTTGTTTTGTTTTGTTTTTTCTTTATTCTTTACCTTCAAGATTTACTCCAAGTTAGAATCTCTGAATTTCGGGGGGAAGATTTTTCATAATACTAGTCCTTCATATATAAATGATAAACAAAAAATCTGCCCGATATTACTTTGAGTATTGTTATGAGCAAAAACCACATAACACTATTTCTAACTTGGTAAAAAATGCTATCTAAGTCTACTCATATGGTCTCACTGCTTTTCCTGGCTTTGCCGCAATGCTTGAGTAGACTGCCAGTTGAACCAAGTTTACAACCTTCCTTCACATCACGTGAAGGAAGGGCAGACAGACCATCTGTCCCCTAGCTTTTCAACCTTTAACTGTACAGGTTTTAAGACGCTTTTGTCTGGGAAAGGCTAGTTGCCAATTTGCCACTGAGAAGTCTAAACACGCGCACATTTCTTCTCATACAACTGACTTATTTCCATCAGTAGGAGCACAGAACGAAAACTAGCTGAAAAGAAGAGTTGTGTTTTGATTCCTTCTGATATCAACACGGTTTTAAGAATGACATGAACTGTTGACTTTTTGGGTGTTTGACTATGTGGGATCCTGTCGTGGCTAAAATACTGTGTGTAGGCTGACTTTTCACTCTGTGGAAGGTTTGGAGAGCTTGTATTGTTTTGCTAGTAGTAAGACATCTGGGGGAAAATAACGCTTCACAGAGGTCTTCTAAAAGATCTATGTTAAACTATGCCAACACAAACTAATCAACAAATTGTCTTCAGTTTTCAGGAAGACATTTTATGTTTGAAGTGTAGGTTCCAGGAGTTTAAAAGAACAAATCTCCTCATTCTTATCAAGAGACAATGAATTCTGCTTTATGCATCTCAGCCTTAAAACACATTACCTTTTAATGCACCTGTAAAAGGAAAGTAGCAAAATGATCCTTTTTTTTTCTTTTCTTGGATGTTCCCCATTTGCCAATTAGTGAAGTCATAGACGGTTGTGACTCCTCTGCACTTTTGAACATGGATTTTTGAAACTGTTGTTGAGAATTATGTGATGTCATTATCTCAAACACCAGAGGTACACAATGTTTAAATTTTATTTCTCATGCAAATACACTGCCTGACTTTTTTATCTGGGACCCATTTGGTGGAGTTCTTGTACGTGAAATATGCGAAGTGATAAGGATGGGAAGAAAAAACAACTGATTAACCAGCAGCCTCCACTATGACATTTTGTCTCAAATAATTCTATCCTGGGATCATTTCTATAGTGTTCTGGTCTTTTAGATTTTTAAACCTGTTGGATTCTCAAAACAAAAGTAACCCAAAAGTTCCTCCCTTTCTCTCACTCTTTTCCTCCCCTGCTGCTACTCCCTTACCTTCACTTAGCTGAGACTTTTCTAGAGGGTAATAGCATGCCAGATGCATCATGACTTGGCAATGGTGGACTTGCCTTTGTGACCTTCAGAAGGGAATAATCTCACCCAAAGAACTTTATGAGCTGCTGCTTGTTTGAACTTCAGGTCAATTGTCAGACACATAAGATATCCTTCACCGTAGGTTTAGTGAGATTTCTTTATAAACTAACAAAACTTAATTCTGTAAATACACTGATTTAAGAAATTGTTCACACCACTCTTGTAAGAATGTATAATAGGTTTTTGGTTTTGCACAAGCACAGTTAATATGACATATACACTTGCATATCAATTAGGGTTTTTTTTAAGGATAGGTACTTAATTTCTAACACTTCTTGTGTTTCAGTTGATTTTATGCACCTTATCAGATTTGTGAATGCTATCCACTAAAAATATTTCCATGAACTTGATTAAAAATCATGTATGAAGGGATAAAATATTAATTCTAACCCTTGTAAAAAATATGGGTTATAAAGGAATCTGTTCCCTGTAAATATGCTTGTTTCAAATACGCACTTGAAAGAAGAAACAGTACATTTAATATGCTTTTTTTTTCTTTGTTTGTTCTGGTTTTACCCAACTAATGGAATGGTCTCTTTCAGCTCTCTTAATTGATTGTTGATTAACAGAGTTGCCCTAAAAAAATTATTGGGCAACTAACACTAGAAACAGATCGGATCTGTGACTTTTGCTTGGGACTAGTCTTTTATTACTCTTTTGCTTCCTCCATTTTCCACTTTAGTTTGCCACATACTGTCTACCGGATTTACTTTTCTTACAGTCGCTACTTAGTATTTTGTCAATGGAACATGTAGGCCACAATTGCTGGCTAGTTTTCAAGCTCACAATATCATTCATCGGAAAACTCAGTGAAGTTTAAAAAAAAGAAGAAAATAATTCTTTCATCAATGTTCAAGATTACCTTTTAATATTATGTGGGAGATCAAGACTCTGTAATACCAGGTGCAGCACAAATGCACAGCTAAAAGGACTGCTCCTAACCTACACAGTAAATAGGACACATGTATAGGAATACTAGTGGGGAGGTAGTAATGCTAACAGACTTTTACAGGTCTGTTAGTAGGTTTAGGAATATAAATTATGTTTTTCAAGTTAAGACTTTCAGCATAAGTTAGGTTGTAAAAAAGATGACAAGCACAGAAGAATCAAAGAAAATATTACTAGGTGAAGGGCCATGGAAGCAATCAACTTCTCCAGCCAAGAGGCACGAGCGAGTGCACAGCAGGACTGGACTTGGTATAGGTAACCATAGACCATACACTTGAGGTGAAACTTTACACAGAATGAACCACGACACAGAAAGCAAGTTGGAGACGTCCACTTGTCATATTTGTGATTACGAAGCTTTATACTAGTGACTAGATAATAAAGGAAGGATTCTGTGATGTTCCTCCCTGCTTTAACAAACAAAATGAGACCCTTGAACTTTAGTGTCTGAGGTTGGGCAAGAATGATCTCTTCATGGACTGACTATGTTTCTGTCTCTTCATATCTTAAAGCGTATGAAAGCACCAGCAGTAAGCTTGTTCACTCCTCTACTTTTATTAAAACTGTATCATGACTTATTTCCTTCATGCAGCATTTGTATTTCATTATTTTAATTCATTTGTTTTATGCCATTATTGATATTTACAGCAAAGCTCTTTTAAATTAGTTCTTTAGAGTACTTTTGAGCTAATCACTTGAATGTTCTTGGTTCTTTAAAACATGCCTGGGGGACAATGACAACATGAGAGGAAATACAGCTGATGGACCATAGGCTGGATTCCACACCAAGAGAAGGTAGATTGTTACTTTGGCTACTATACTGAATATTTTGTACTTTTAAACATTATGTTTTTAATGAGGTTCCCAATTAAAAATTGCTTTTCTTTTGTACATGTTATTCTGTGTGATATATAATTCTAGATTTCAGTAGAATAATATAAAGAAGTTCTATCAAATAAGATATATATGACAAAAATTAGTTTCAAGCATTAGAGCACAGCCTGTTTCATCGTAGGAGCTGTATATAAAATGTAAACTTCACATTAACTTTTGGGATAAAGCTCAAGAACAATATACAAATTGAGTGCACTTCACAAATTGGCTGTGTGTTGTGTTCTCTGGGTCAGCACAGGGGATTTGAGGTAAGCACGTCAGGACAAATCCTGTCTCAGCTCACAACCCTTTCATTTCCATTTGAGAAAAATAATGTCTTGTGGGGATATGAAGGAAACTGTGACAATCACCAGTCAGCCTGGATGATCAGGGGTTCAAGCCTGTAGGATGCACTGTGGAGTGCACTTCCTCTACTGTGTAGACCCAACCATTGTGTAGCGTATAGGACACTTGGCTGGTGGGCATACTGCCCACAGACGTATATAGGACATCACAGAACTGCCATTTGAATAAACTGGCTGGGGAAGCTGGTTTGATGAGAGGTCAGAATCAAAATACCTCAGGGGGTAAATTCCTGTGCTTAAGATCTATCTGAAGAAGCTGCACCAGCACCTTTGCCTTGAATTTAGGGAGTATTTTGGCATTGCTTCAAGAAGATTTCTGGGCCTAAAAGATAGTTTCAAAGACAGTGACATACCTAGAAGCCTATACCTCGTTGGTCTCAGTGTGATTTGGGTTAGTAAGTGTCTGAACCCTTGCCACAGATGGTATTTGATAAAAGAAAACTTCTGAAATGTTTGACTATTGTCCTGGTTTTGGCTGGGATAGAGTTAATTTTCTTCCTAGTAGCTGGCATAGTGCTGTGGTTTGGATTTAGTAGGAGAAGAATGCTGATAACACGCTGATGTTTTTAGTTGTTGCTGAGTACTGCTTATGCTAGTCAAGGACTTTGCAGCTTCCCATGCTCTGCCAGGTGCACAAGAAGCTGGGAGGGGGCACAGCCAGAAGAGTTGATCCAAACTGCCCAAACGGCTATTCCATACCATATGACGTCATGCTCAGTATATAAACTGGGGGGGGTTGGCCTGCGGGCAGCGATAGCTGCTCGGGAACTGTCTGGGTATCGGTCGGCGGGTGGTGAGCAATTGCATTGTGCATCACTTGCTTTGTATATTGTTATTATTATTATCATTATTATATTATTATTATTATTATTATTATTATTATTATTATTATTATTATTATTATTATTATTATTATTATTATTACCTTATTTCAATTATTAAACTGTTCTTATCTCAACCCAGGAATGTTTTTTTCACTCTTACTCCTCCGATTCTCTCCCCCATCCCATCAGGGTAGCGGGAGTGAGCGAGCGGCTGCGTGGTGCTGAGTTGCTGGCTGCGGCTAAACCACAACTATCTAATAGTCTGATTAAGGATTTGGTTCCTAGGCTTGCGCCTATAAACAGCACAGAGCCTGAAAGCCTGTAAAAAACACATCCCATGTCTTTGTCTGTGCTGGAACTGCTATTTTTTGAGGAAATGGGTGGCAAAAATTGATTTGTCTGAAACATGGCCAGACCATGCTCAGTTTTTGTTCATTTGAAAAAAAGGCCTTGGTGAGGTCATACATCCTGCTGCACTCAGCTAGGCTGCTGAAGCACTGAGAGTCCTACATGTCCGTGACTAGTATAGCTGAACCATACACACACAAGTCTATGGGACCAGATAGGATCTACCCAAGGGTACTGAGGGAGCTGGCAGAAGTGCTCACCAAACCACTTTCAATCCTTTATCAGCAGTCCTGGCTAACTGGGGAGGTCTCAGTTGACTGGAGGTTAGCAAATGCGACGCCCATCTACAAGAAGGGCTGGAAGGAGGATCTGGGAAACTGCAGGCCTGTCAGTCTGACCTCGGTGCCAGGGAAGGTTATGGAGCAGATCATCTTGAGTGCTATCACATGGCACGTACAGGACAACCAGGTGATCAGGTCCAGTCAGCATGAGTTCATGAAAGGCAGGTCCTGCTTGACTAACCTGATCGCCTTCTATGACAAGGTGACCTGCTTAGTGGATGAGGGAAAGGCTGTGGATGTTGTCTACCTGGACTTTAGTAAAGCCTTTGAGACCATTTCCCACAGCATTTTCCTGGAGAAACTGGTTGCTCATGGCTTGGATGGGTGTACTCTTCACTGGGCAAAAAACTGTCTGGATGGCTGAGACCAAAGAGTGGTGGCGAATGGAGTTAAGTCCAGTTGGCAGCCGGTCACAAGTGGTGTTCCCCAGGGCTCAGTATTGGGGCCAATTCTGTTTAATATCTTTATCAATGGATAAATATATCAATGGATGGATGAGGGGATCAAGTGCACCCTAAGAAAGTTTGCAGACGACACCAAGTTGGGTGGGAGTATCGATCTGCTGAAGGGTAGGATGGCCCTGCAGAGGGACCTGGACAGGCTGGATCAATGGGCCAAACCCAACTGTATGAGGTTTAACAAGGCCAAGTGCTGGGTCCTGCACTTGGGTCACAACAACCACATGCAACGCTACAGGCTTGGGGAAGAGTGGCTGGAAAGCTGCCTGGTGGAAAAGGACCTGGGGGTGCTGGTTGACAGCTGGCTGAACATGAGCCAGCAGTGTGCCCAGGTGGCCAAGGTGGCCAACAGCATCCTGGCTTGTATCAGCAATAGTGTGGCCAGCAGGAGCATGGAGGTGATTGTTCCCCTGTACTCAGCACTGGTGAGGCCACACCTTGAATGCTGTGTCCAGTTTTGGGCCCCTCACTACAGGAAAGACATTGAGGTGCTGGAGTGCATCTGAAGAAGGGCAGCAAAGCTGGTGAAGGGTCTGGAGCACAGGTCTTCTGAGGAGTGGCTGAGGGAACTGGGGTTGTTTAGCCTGCAGAAGAGGAGGCTGAGGGGAGACCTTATCGCTCTCTACAACTCCCTGAAAGGAGGTTGTAGTGAGGTGGGGGTCAGTCTGTTCTGCCAAGTAACAAGCAATAGATGAGAGGAAATGGCCTCAAGTTGCACCAGGGGAGGTTTAGATTGGATATTAGGAAAAATTTCTTCACTGAAAGGGTTGTCAAGCATTGGAACAGGCTGCCCAGGGAAGTGGTTGAGTCACCATTCCTGGAGGTCTTTAAAAGACTTGTAGACATGGTGCTTAAGGACATGGTTTAGTGGTGGACTTGGCAGTGCTAGGTTAATGGTTGGACTTGATGATCTTAAAGGTCTTTTCCATCCTAAATGATTCTATGATTTTATGATTCTATAAACCAAGTACTTGAAACTGATCCATCACCTACTGGAAATGTAAGACACCTACCTGCTCTATCATACTGTTAACTTTCCATGCTCTAACATGATTGCTGAGCTCTCTCTCAGCCTCTCTGTTGATCCTCTTTTACTGCACATGTGATGCCCTCCTGCCTATGGCCTCTTCTTGGGAGAGTTTCTTTGGGTTTACAGTAAAACCCAATTTCTTTCATGTAGTACTACAGGGGAAGTAGATGCTGACTAAGCTCTGGGAGGTGAGGAATAATAGAAAAAAAATAGCATGCCGACTTTTGAAAACAAGACTTGAAAAATAAAATATTAGTCAAAGGGGTTCAAAAAGCAAGTATAAGAAATCAGAATTAAATAGCTGCTCTCTCAGAGAACAGCTCTGTTGCAAATAGTATTTTACTGTAAAGGTTATTCTGGGAAATTCAGGGCTGAGAATTCTTACTTTAGCACCAAGAAAGTTGGTTGAAATGCTAATTAAAAACAGAATTATAAAAGACCCAGCTGAAAATAATATGATGGAGACAGATCGCCATGGCTTCTGTAAAAGAAATCTGTGCCTCTGTAAGCTATTCACATTATTTTAATTGTTGGGTGTGATAACAAAAGAGTGCATACAAGAAGATTGGAAGACATAATTTATTTGGATTTTTGCAAAAGCTGACAAAATTAATCCTGTAAATCTCATGAGTTAGCTATGTTCGGTAAATGGACCTGGACTTTCTTCTCAATAACTCCATCCACTCATGAGGTCTCGCTGTCCTCAGTGTGGCAAGAGCTAAGAAACATAGAATAATTTTCAAAACCCACTGCACTTTTGTGATGGTACCTTGGCCAACAGAGCAAAGTATTTAACATAAAGGTGCAACACTGATTTACACAATGACATGGTAATTGTGCTAATATTGTTTTTACCTAATTTTTATTGCTTTATTAAGTCTGTTTTTTCTTCTGAACAAAAATGACCTAGGTTTTTTTTTTTTTTTTTTTTTTTCCCTAAACAGTCCCTATCTCTTCAATCTGTCATCATACAAGCTTTTTAATGTCTAGAATAATTTTGTTCATCTGCCTCTGCTTTTGTTAGCAACTTCAGCAACTAATTACAATTTTGGGCAAAGAAAGTCTTTGTTCAAGATCCTCATTCTTTATACAACAGTGCCAGAACACCCAGAACACAAGACTTCCCAGAGCTGCTCCAGGAAAAAAATAAAATGGCAAAGACCAAACTTGGTATTCCTATAATGTTAAAAAGCCTTCAAAAGAGCAAATCAAGAAAGACAAGGAGTGAAAGAGGGAGAAGAAAGAAGTAGAGAAAGAAAGAAGTGAAGAAAAGAAGGAAAGAGAGGGAGAGAGCTTTCCAGTAAATTCTGTTTTTCATATATATATATGTATATAAATATAAAATTGATTTAACAAAAGGAAGATTCATCCTCAAAAGAAACACTGAAAACAACAGAAGTCCCCCATATGAATTCATCAGCACCAGAGGACTCAGTCAATTAGGAGAAGAGCAGATACTTCTTATCTCAGGGACATCAAACTGATTCTACCTGGTCTATTTTCCAGCATCCTGGTGCCTCCTGTGGTCCATATTCATCCAGCATTACTAAATAGGGACCGCATAAACCTAACCTGCATTGACACATTTACGCAGTATTTTTCCCCATGACCTAGAATCGTGCATACCTGGTACTTTGGGAGCCCATGTGGATTCAAAAGCAAAGTAACTTTGTTCCTGAGGCGTGATACTAAAACTAATAGACTCAGCTGACAGTTGGAGATGGGGCATCTGTATGGCACAGCAGCAGGCCATATGGCTTAGCACTTCAGGTCAGCATTAGCTCAAGGCTCTCTTCCCCCAGCACAGTTTGATGTGCTTGTAGATTTCTGGGAGGTCTGGGGATGTGTGAAAATACTCTGTAGGCTCAGTTTGTCCTAAAGGCCGCAAGTTTTTCTTTTCTGCTTAACCTCTCAGATCTTTTTCTTATTCAGGAGAGTCCTTAACCTGTAAGAGGAGTGTTGCATATCCTTCACCTTGTCCTGAAAATAATTTAGTTTCTTAAATAATTGAAATCCACTAGTGATTCTGGCACTAGCTTTATTTCCTCTCCAAATCCCAACAGAGGAAACCTTTGTTGTGCCTATGAAAATCTGCAGAATAAAAACTGTCAAAATTTGTTGAGCCTTTCTGTAAAAAGAGCTTTTGAAATCACTGTATCTGAAATTATCAGGTGAGATTCCCAGCTAACATAATCCAGTTTACGAGTAGGGAGACAATTTCTGCTAGCAGAGACTTTGACCCATAATTGTTCTGGGGGAGGTATTTGTGTGGAGATCACAAGATGTTCTGTCCTGGAATGTCTGGTACACAGGCATCTAAGAAGGACTGGGCAAAAGGAGGGGAGAAGGAATGTAAAAGAAAATGGAAAATAATAAAGAGCAACAAAAACATTCATGGCATATCTGTTTTTAATTTTTCTTCTTAACAGATCTGGGTTTCTGGTAGGCTATTCTGGTTATGACTAAACTAGCTCTTCAGGGGCACTTCTGGTCTGTATGGCCAGAAAAAGTTCAGTGCTTACATGCTTTTTAGCTCTTAATGTTTGCTTGTTTGTGAAGCTGAGTGAAATTTTTCAACCAATTTTTTTTTTTTTTTGGCAATGGAGACAGAGATATACCAAAACATTTTGCAAAATTGTGTTAATTTTGTTGAGTACTTCACTTTGAAAAGAACTTTGTAATTTTCTGAAAGAATCAAATGTTTCCTTTTGACATTTGTGTAAGTGAAGCATTTCAATTATTTCATTTGAAATGACATTCTATTTTGAAATTTCCTTTCAATTTTTTGAGAAAAACAGTTTTAAAAGGTTTGAACCCACATAAAATATTTTGAGTTGCATCACTTTTGCAATGTTTCATGAAACTATAAAGAAAGAAAATTATTTTCAATTTGATCCAAAATAAACCCTTTCTTTTTTTCTGAACTACCAATGAACTAAAATCCATTTTTCGCCCTGTTCAACCTACTGAAACTAAGTGAAGAATTATTAAGGAGATATTAACTAAAATATTTTTCCCAATTTTTCATACACTTCTTGGAGGTGGTTTTATGCTACAGATGAACTTTAATTAACTGCTTCACAGTATTTCTATCATTCATGTACCTCTAGTGCTGAGGAGCAAAACTGGGGGTCACTTCTGATTCTGCACCTCGTGAGAGGACAGATGGGGCTTTGATGATGATCTAGACTTTTTCCTTCTTGTGAGCTCCCTGAAGAGACCAAAGAGTCTTCTAAACTCAGAAAGACAATTCGTATAGAATAGAAACGAGAAAGTTTAACTTCATAAATAAAGAAACATTTTCTCTCTCTGTGAGGATGAAAAAAAAAAAAAAAAAAAAGGAAAAGCTTCTAAAAAGCTTCAGTCCTCTCCCCCTGTGTGGTGTTAGGTGGGTACTTGCTTCCAGGTTTGGTTTCAGTGAACTCAGTGACTTTCTGGGTTGCAGCAAGCTCCACGCAGTCCTCTCTGATCCCTAGGAACTTTTCTTCCTGTCGCCAAGGGAGCCTGGCTGTGCATATGTTCCCGGCTGCTTTCATGAGCCTCTCCATGAACAGCAGGCTTCCATCTTCTCGCTAGGGCTCCCATTCTCTTCTCCTCTCTCCGCTACACCCTGAAGCCTGGGAGCTCCTCCTATCCTCCTCCTCCTCCCACCCAGTCCTCAAGCATGCTCATCTGCTCTCCAGGGAAAGGAGGAATCTCTGCTCCCTCCAGGGGGTCCATCTGACCTAGTCACTCCCTTTTTAAAGGAACATGACATACAAGGGAGAACAAAAAAATAAAACAGATGCTGTCCAAAATAAACCTATTCACATGCCAGAAGAGAAAATCAGCACATCTCCCAGTCTTGGTTCTCTCAAACCCCCATCACATGGACGCTTAGGCCCTCCAGCTGTTTGTTCTCTGTGTATGGAGCAATGAGACCTTGTTCTGGTAACTTCTGCACAAACTGGCCAAGATCCATTGGATTTTTTGATCCAAAGCTTTTACCCATTTCCAGATTGCAACTTGCTCAGTGCATTTTACACGAGACACATGAAAACAGAGAGAGTAAATCCAAGATTGTTTCTCTCTCATGCTTATGACAATAGCAAGGGCTGCATGGCCAAGAGTGCCTTACATGGTGGGCTACGGGCTGCCTAAAAATCCTCGTGCTACTGTGCAGGGGCTTTGATAACCATACTGGACTTCTTTGTGTACAACTGTCTCTTCCTTATCCTCCCCCAAAACTGTGATGATTGCTACTGCCTTGGGTAGCAAGCCCAAATCTAAGTCCTCTGCAGCAGCCTGATAAAGTCTGAGAGCACCTCGGTGTCTCCATGCACAGTGCGTGACTTGGGTTGGTAATTTATGGCAGAATTAGAGAGAGAGCAGGGTGAAGTTGAAAAACATTTTCAAAATTTTTACTGCTGTATCTCACTGTTATGCTATGTTCAGGTGTCTTATTTTCCTTCATGGAAGATTAATGGAACTGACTGATGATGGTTTCATGTGGTTTAAGGCCAGAAAGGATTATTAGATCATCTTAGCCTGACAACCCGTGCATTACAGGCCGTAAAAGCTATATGCACATGACATGGTGCAGTGCCGTACAGAGATACCCATGCTACCTCTGAACAAATTAGCTCAGCTACAGGAAGCAATAAAGCTGCATTAGACTGGGAGCAGTGCTGAAAGCGGTACAGCTAATGTAGTCCAGGCGCAGCAGCTCCCAGCTGCAGCTGTGCCGTCTCCAGCACCCAGACTGTCACTGCCAGAGGTGGCTCAGGTGCTTCTACCAAGCAAACTATTTAGATTTAAGCCTTTCAGTTTTTAGGGATACTAAGCTGTGTGTCACAGGAGAGATGAAGACCACGGCATCACTAGCTGGAGGGGATTTCTCCACCAACGTTCCTTGCACTATTGTTACAAAGAAACCAAAACCCCATTAAATCACTGCCTGGTCAGAGGCTCGTGCGGGATGACGAACACCAGTGGAGTTTGGTTTCTTCTGCTGGATGACCCCTGGCATAACCCGTCTCTGCCCACGATCTGTGTGGGGGGACCTGGCAGTCCATCTTTTTGGCTTAGAGTCCTGTTTAACTAGCCTCACAGCTAGGATTTGACAGTTAAGGCAGTGTACGGAGGCAAGACCACCTCTCTGCTTCCACTTGATTCTTCCTGCTTTAGATGTCTGTGGATCACATCAAGTCTTTTACTTTTTACCATAGACTTTGACTGGTAGTTGAGGTGCTTAACCCCCAGTATCTTTAAACTGATCCTTTTGCCACAGTTTTCTAAAGCAGAACCTCTCAGCTTGTAGGCACAATTTTCATTCTTTATTCCCAGGTATATTACTTAGTAATATATTCATCTTATTAAATTAATTTTTTTTGGGGTTGTGGCATTTAAAGCCAATTATTTGGATCATTCTTGATGATCCTCTTCAGTATCTACCTCAATAACTTTTGTGTTATCTGCAAAACTTATTAACAAAGATTTTTGTACCATCTTTAGATGACTGGCACATGTGTAAAATAATATGGGTAAAAAGAAATCCCTAAAAGACTTCCTTAGAAACAGGACTAGTCTGTGATATTTCAGTGAGCTAGTTTTAACCTGATCTGTGTAGTCTCTGTCAATTTTAAAGTGTCCTGTGCTCTGGAAAAATCCAGGTTTATTATTAAACTTGTAATCTTGACAAAAACGGTTGTTTGGCAACAATTCTTCCATCCAAGCTTATCCGTAAATAGAATCCTAAATTTAAAACCTTTCAGTTAAACCAAGTTGGGTGAACCTTCTATGAGAATGGTATTGGTACAGGAAATTTTTCAATACCTTGAAAATTCTCCTTTTTTCATATATTTACAAAACCATAATAGTGGCTGTTCAAAAGTCTGTGATTAGTTTCTGCAAGGCTTTTGCATGTAAAGTATTTTCATAAGATATGTTAATTTGAAAGTATACCATTTTAGCATATGTTTCCTCATGTGCCATCCTTTGAAGGTGATAAATTCTCAGTCCCTGGCACTTTATTAAATGTGGTTGGTATAGTGTTTTGTTAAAATGACAACCCCAAAAATATCTCTGGAACATACATACCTGGCTACAGTTTGCAATCTAGAATAAGCATACATAACCTAGAGTTTTTCTTGGTCCTCTACATTTGATTTCCTTTTGTTACATATTGTTGTGTCCATGGTTATTTGAGGATATATTTAGTGCAAATTTTGCAGGGAGAGGGGACGTTTTTACTAAATTAACAGATGTAACTGGAAAAAAACAGGCAAGCTTTTGGACATATAGTCCTTTCTTCAGGCTAAGTATATTTCAACTTGGAGCTTATAATACTTTGTTACTTACTCAGACTTTGTATTAATATTTTATATTCTATTTTGTTTTCAATCTCCTTTTAACTAGGATAGCTTCTTGCTCAGTAAAATTTGTTTTAGCTGTGAACCATGCTTATGGGTATCCAGGATTTTATTTTTTGACAGTTTGCATATTTTGCCAATACTTACCACTTTAAATATGTGAAATACCGATGATTGTTTCATTTTACAATATACCAAAAAATAGCTTACACAAAGTTCATATATATATACATGTAAATAGTTTGGTGATATGTTCTGTCTGCACAAGGTAAATGCAATCATCATGATATCTATATCTAGGAAACAATTTGCTTTACAGTATCAATTAACTCTTAGTTCATTTAAATAAGATCAAAAACTCAGTTATCTTTTTTGAGTTCAGGAGTTTCTGCATAAAGATATTACCATTTATTATTTTTAGAAATTCTGGAAAATTTTGTGATGCATGAGATGATGAGCAAGCATCTTCCAGGATGAAGTCACCCCTATTAAAATTTTTAGCTTTGTTACACATTATGGGCAGATGTTAAAGAACAGTACAGGCTGTTATCTACTGTGAGTAGGTTTTCTATTGTGGATTCTACAAACAGATGAGTAGAATTTTTTTCTTTTTGCTATGTAGATGTTTCGTCCATAACATTTGCCTCCCATTCTGAGCTACCAGAAACAACTAACAGTGTCTTTGATGTGAAGTCCCTGTCCGTGCCTTCTTTCCCCATTTTATCTTTATGGAAGAAGCTGGAAGTATGAAAGGCTATTTTAGTCATAACATCCATCTTATCATATTTCCAGTACCAAAGGCAGAATATTCCTTCTCAGGCAAGAGCATCTCCAGCTGTTATTTTTATTATCTAGGCTCCTCTCACTAATATACAAATGGTTAAATATGTGTTCCTTATGTGACCTCTTTTGCTTACGTTATTGTGTGGAGGATACCATAAAACTGGTTTAAACACTTGAGTATATCTACTAGGATTATCCTGTTACCACCCTCTGCCTTCATGGTTACGTTAACAGCAACCTAATATCTTACCTACAGATTATTCCCTCTGCTACTGAGATGGTATCCATTAGCATCTGCCTCTTTCCATAGTATCTGTGTACTCCACTGAGTACACGCTCTTTCTCCTTCAGACTACTGCTAAAATTATTTACAGAGAAAAAGAAGAGATATTGATATAAAAAGACTTTAAACTTTAGGAAACATAATTTTCAAGTTGCAGGGAAAAGGAGACTGTTCTTACAGAATTGCCGCAAAGGAACAGAGAAAAGGGAGAAACTCAATGATATTGACCAATAATTGCAATCACATTTTCCCATCAAAATACATTTTACCAAGTTAATAGAACTACAAGGGAATAATTAAGTACAAAAAAAGAGAAAAGAGAAAATTCATCTCAGGATTCATAATGGCATAAAAGCATGTATAATCACAAAGCAATACAGCCTCATCATTACAGAAGCACATGTAAAAGCACACATTAAAGCAGTTTCAGCTTCATGAAGGTGGACGTAAGTCTAGAAACAGGAAATAAGAAAGATTTAGATTTTAGAAAGTAGATACAAAGTATAATCTTTTATTGATCTCCTTCCACACAGGAAATCGACCAAAAAAAAAAAAAAAAAAAAAAGATAAAATAGCAGGAGTAGGATATGTGTTCCTTCTATCATCTATGTAATGGCACAGACGTGCCTTAAGAGCCCATGGGAGAAATGTCTGAGGGGAACTGCTGAAGTAGAAGCCCTGTAACAAATACACAGATTAAGAATTCAGGCATTATGGATAATTAGGTGGTGCTAAACAACTGAATTGTAGCCAAATCTAGCTGTCTGTGACATGTTAAGGGGGATGCAAAACATCAGTGTATTTATTGAGTACCAGAATTGGAATGGTGAGACTCCTGAATAAGAAAAAAATCCATGTTGGTCCTTACCTTCTTCCTCCATATTTGAGGTCTGCATTTCTATTCAGTGCCCGTTGCAACCTTCTGCAGTTCCACTACACTGTGCTCTAATTTTATCTCCCATATCTGTGCCATCCACACAGGGGACAGTTATGGTCAGGATCTCACACTCAGTGAGTGTAACAGCTGTGCGGACCTACCATTTCTTTTCGCATCTGCAAAAGGCAGGGCACAGGGAACAGGGTGGACTGCATATGCTAGAAAACACCGCTATCTCCAGCCTCACCCTCTTTAAGAGCAGAGCAGCTGTCTCGGTTCCGAGCTCGTTGTGAATCACGACGCCACGCTAAATCCCTGCATTGGCAGGGTAGTTCTTCTTCATCCCCCAATACTGAGTTGCAGTTGTAGGCCGTGGTTTTGCTCTAAACAAGTAACCTTTACATTCCTTTTCTTCTGCAAACAATCAACAGAAATCTAAACATGTGCATAACAGAATATAGTAAGAACAGAGCTCTAAATTTAGAAGTCGTGCATTTGGGATTTCAAAGCTGCCTCAAGTGCTGTTAGTACTTTTGGCAGCCCAGATTTATGTTAATTACATGAGGGTTGCTGGAGATGTCTCTTAGTGTCTGGACATTTTTGCATGTACTCTGTCTGTCTTGGTTTCCTGCATGCCACAGTCTTAACCGAATGTCAAATTTTAGTTGCAGCACTGAAATCATAATTCCACACAAACTCTAAAGGGCCAGAGAGAGTTGTATTTCATAGCTTATGTTTCTGCAGCAATATGGACTTGGTATTACAAACCGTGTAACATGTGACTACTGCTGAAGGAAGGAGGCACAGCTGGCAGCTGCGTGGATGAGCAAGCACATTGAATGAGGACATTTTTCAAGCATTGGTTGGGGAGAGAGAAAAATATGCAAATAGTTTCTTTGGCAGTGTTTATTTATTTATTTTGGAGCTCACCCCATTGTTTATCATCATGATAGTTTTTGACAGATCATGTGTTGTGGTTACTTTGTATTTCAAAGGCGGATGTTCTGATATAAGAGATGTTGCCCACCCTACTTATTAATAGCAAGGGGTTGTAAACTTCCATAACTGCACAGTTTATCATATCATATGCTACGCCTTGTCTAGGAGGAATATTTTCATCTCTGAAAAGATACACAATAAATACACGATAACATACCATAATTTGTGACAGCCAGAATGTCTTTGCCAGGAAATGTGATGACCAAGCTGGGCAGATCATTTGGACTGTGCCATCCAAAAGCCACCTGATTATTGAATGCATGTACTTGAATAAGGATTTGTGAAAGCCCAACCAGTGCAGTCATTCCTCTCCTACACTAAATGTGGCAAATAAAAAGCCCATTCCATTTCTCTGCAAATCTTCTCCTTCTTGTCCCAGGTGTGTTACCTCATTCAGTCATGTGTGGGATCAAGGACAACTGATTGAAGAGAGGTAATAAAAAATCTGCTTCACTTACAACACCAGCCTTGTAATGTGCAAGCCTTGTATCAAACCTTGCATATATTCATGGAAGCTTCCACTTCCAGGAGAGCTTAACAGGAGGAGGTGATGCTCTGTGGACTGTGGGCTTTCTCACATTACCATTCCCTTAAGGCCTGTGGTGACAGCAGTCAACCTCTGGCTACACAGCAAAATCAGCCCCAGGGCAGGGTGCAGGGTGACAAAAAGGCACTGCCATATTACAAGTCCAAACAGTGAGGGCATTAATGTCCAATTAGTCGAGCCTGGTTAAAAGGAAGCATGAAAGCAAGATGGAAAACTCTTATTTGGCTAGAGCTGGCTCAGAGATTCTCAGCTGTTGTAGAGAAAACTGAATTTTCTTGCCAGCAGTGGGGTGCCACGACCAGGACAAGGGTGGGAACTCTTGTGACGAAAGTGGGAGGGAGAAGGGGAAAGCGCAGAATTAAAGAGCTGAGGGAAGAGCTCTAGAGAGTGGAGCAGGTTTTTTTTTTTTGCTCCTGCCCAAAAAGGTTTTCTTCTTTGGGCAAACTGCTCCTACGGAAGGGGATGCCTTACTTGCACATGGAGCACCAGCCCTAAGCAGTACAGGCTCCCCAGGAAAGAGGAAAGTAGACAGTAGGCCCAGGACTATTTGCTGCCTCCAGGAATTGCCTACTCTGCCATGCTTACAGCTGACCATGTTACACTGTGGGGAGTTCATATCATATCATATCATATCATATCATATCATATCATATCATATCACATCATATAATATCATATCATATCATATCATATCTTAACTATCATATCATATCATTTCATATCATAACTTTCTGACGCGGCTGGTAAGTGAGCCTACCAGGGGAGGTGCCTCGCTTGACCTGCTGTTTACTGACAGAGATGTGGGAGATGTCATGGTCGGAGGCCGTCTTGGGCTTAGCGACCACGATATGATAGAGTTCTCAATTTTGGGCGATGTCAAATGGAAGGGTGCAAAAGGTGCAAAGGTGCAAAACTACTACCATGGACTTCCAGAGGGCAGACTTTGGCCTCTTCAGGATGCTGGTTGAGAAAGTCTCTTGGGAGACAGTCCTGAAAGGCAAAGGGGTCCAGGAAGGCTGGGCCTTCTTCAAGAAGGAAGTCTTAAGGGTGCAGGAGCAGGCTGTCCCCATGTGCCGTAAGACCAACCGGCGGGGTAAACGACCAGCCTGGCTGAATAGGGAGCTTTTGTGGGGATTCAGGGAAAAAAGGAGAGTCTACCGCCTCTGGAAGAAGTGGGGGGCAACTCAGGAGGAGTACAGGGATCTTGTTAGGTCATGCACGGAGGAAATTAGAAAAGCAAAAGCCCAGCAAGAATTCAGTCTGGCCAATGTTGTAAAAGATAATAAAAAATGCTTTTATAAGTACATCAGCAATAAAAGGAGAGCCAAGGAGAATCTCCATCCTTTGCTGGATGTGAGGGGGAACATGGTCACCGAGGACAAGGAAAAGGCTGAGGTACTTAACGCCTTCTTTGCCTCTGTGTTTAACAGCCAGACTAGTCATCCCCAGGGTACTCAGGCCCCTGAGCTAGAAGACAGGGTCGGGGACCAGAATGGAGCCCCCATAGTCCAGGAGGAAGCAGTTAATGACCTGCTATGCCACCTGGACGCTCACAAGTCTATGGGGCCAGATGGGATCCACCCGAGAGTACTGAGGGAGCTGGCAGAGGAGCTTGCCAAGCCACTTTCCATCATCTATCAGCAGTCCCGGTTAACAGGGGAGGTCCCTGATGACTGGAGGCTTGCCAATGTGATGCTCACCTACAAGAAGGGCCGGAAGGAGGATCTGGGGAACTACAGACCTGTCAGCCTGACCTCAGTGCCAGGAAAGATTATGGAGCGGTTCATATTGAGTGAACTCAACAGGCAAGTGCAAGTCAACCAGGGGATCAGGCCCAGCCAGCAAGGGTTCATGAAAGGCATGTCCTGCTTGACCAACCTGATCTCCTTTTATGACCTGGTGACCCGCCTGGTAGATGATGGAAAGGTTGTGGATGTCATTTACCTGGACTTTAGCAAAGCTTTTGACACCGTCTCGCATAATATTCTCCTTGGGAAGCTGGCAGCTCATGGCTTGGATGGGCATAGTCTTCACTGGGTAAAAAACTGGTTGGGTGGCCGAGCCCAGAGAGCTGTGGTAAATGGAGTTAAGTCCAGCTGGTGGCCAGTCACAAGCGGTGTTCCCCAGGGCTCTGTTTTGGGGCCAGCCCTGTTTAATATCTTTATCAATGATCTGGATGAGGGGATTGAGGGCACCCTCAGTAAGTTTGCAGACGACACCAAGTTGGGTGGGAGTATCGATCTGCTCGAGGGTAGGATGGCCCTGCAGAGGGACCTGGACAGGCTGGATCAATGGGCCAAACCCAACTGTATGAGGTTTAACAAGGCCAAGTGCTGGGTCCTGCACTTGGGTCACAACAACCACATGCAACACTACAGGCTTGGGGAAGAGTGGCTGGAAAGCTGCCTGGTGGAAAAGGACCTGGGGGTGCTGGTTGACAGCCGGCTGAACATGAGCCAGCAGTGTGCCCAGGTGGCCAAGGTGGCCAACAGCATCCTGGCTTGTATCAGCAATAGTGTGGCCAGCAGGAGCATGGAGGTGATTGTCCCCCTGTACTCGGCACTGGTGAGGCTGCACCTGGAATACTGTGTCCAGTTTTGGGCCCCTCAATACAAGAAAGACATTGAGGTGCTGGAGCGTGTTCAGAGAAGGGCAGCAAAGCTGGTGAAGGGTCTGGAGCACAGGCCTTATGAAGAGCAGCTGAGGGAACTGGGATTGTTTAGTCTGGAGAGGAGGAGGCTGAAGGGAGACCTTATTGCTCTTTACAATTACCTGAAAGGAGGTTGTAGTGAGGTGGGTGTTGGTCTCTTCTCCCATGTAGTTAACGATAGGATGAGAGGAAATGGGCTTAAGCTGTGCCAGGGGAGGTTTAGGTTGGAAATTAGGAAAAATTTCTTTACAGAAAGGGTGGTCAAGCATTGGAACAGGCTGCCCAGAGAGGTGGTGGAGTCACCATCCCTGGAAGCGTTCAAAAAACGTGTAGACGTGGCACTCTGGCACATGGTTTAGTCTAGTCTACCCTTGATTGGTTTAGTGTGGACTTGGTAGTGTAGGTTAATGGTTGGACTGGATGATCTTAAAGGTCTTTTCAAACCTAAACGATTCTATGATTCTATGATTCTATATCATATCTATACAAAGTGCTGCTTTCTACCTTCTTTAATTTAACCTGGCAAAACTAACTGTCTTAGAATTCTTCTGGCTGCAAAAACTACTGTCTGTGGCAGCTGATTGAAATATTCTCTTTACTCTTTAAGTACTACCTGGGGTATTGGAAGCAGATCTGAAAGAACTAGTGCTAGTAACTTCAGCAGATGCCTGAAGCACAGTGTATTCATAAGTTGAAGTTGCCCTTCCACCAGTCCATGTGCATACCTGGAAAAGGGCATATATTCCAGCAGGGGAACTCCCCTCTGCCCTGCCCTTCAGGTCCTCTTTCTCTAAGGCAGCTAAGGAAATCACTTCCCAGGAATAATACATTAGCATGTGCTTTTAACCTGGAACAGATCTAGATCTGCTAATAGGCATGTTATGAAACTCATGTGTGTGTGTAAGCAGTTCTCTGTATGTAATTTGTACAAGCAAAGCCATGGCTTGATTCTTCAGCCTTCAGTTTTTGGACTACAGCTTGCAAGAATTAATTTAAAGAGGTGGCTGAGAGCACTAAACCTCTCCTCCTTCATTTATGCTGCCCCTTGCAGTGAGTACTCCTGCCCTCATGGTGCCAGAGCTGGGCTGCACCCTGTCCTTTGTTTCACTGCCCTTATGATCAGGCTTCTGTTCACTCCGTGCTTGTTTGTATGGGACCTCATTGTCCAATGATTTCCAAAATATGGTCTGGAGGCTTGTGATAGTACCAGGTACATTTATTTACATGCAAAACTCTTTACAAAACAGAAGATTAAGGACCAAATCCCTAGCTCCCATTAAAAGTGGAATCTAGCTACCACCCAACAGTCAACATCATATTTTTTTAAAAAACGTATTTCTCTACTTTTGCAAAAAATTAGACCGTCTGGGAATTAACAGTTAAGTCTTCTCCCTTTCTGCACATAACTCTTTATAACTCAGTCTCCTTACACCTGTCTTAGGCTGGCCCCCTCCCATCTTCAATCTGCAAAAATACGTACAAAGGTCAAAATAACAAATTGCTAGGAGATTGTTGGAAATAAAGCGTTTAAATAGGAAATGGGGTTTTATAATCTGTGTTTGCCCTGCTCCCTGTAAGGGCAGGAAGGTTTATAATGGCAAAAGCGGGACTCAGTAGAACCTTACCATGTGGCCTGTCTCTAAACTGGAGACAAATTGGGTGAAAATAAAACAGTCGCATAGAAATTGCAGTACAGAAATTACATGAGAATTGTGTTGCATCTAAATAAATTGGGCAGCATTGCCACAGTGTGTTCGTTACATTGAATCTCTCAGCCTGTGGTGCAGAGCAGGGTGCCCATGTAGCTAACTACTCCTGACTAGCTGTGGTCAGACCTCACCCAGCTCATACAACAAATGGCTGAAAAACAAGCATGAGCACCAGCTGCTAGAGGGGGAGGTTGAGGTGTTCCCTGGCCCAGTCTTTTTCCTGAACAAGCAGGTGAGCGGAGCCAGGGAGTCCTTTAGTTGGTCCTTTTGGTTCTTTTTCAGCAGGAATAAATTGTCAGAGATGTAGCTGGGCCAGCTACAGATGCTGGGGGCATCCCAACACTGTGCAGTGGCAGACAGAACCAAAAGGATTGAAAGAGCTAATGGAAAGGGATACTTCACTGGAAATACACATGGGAGTGAAAAGACTCTATGATTTTTTTTTTGGACATGGAAGACTTGATGTTGACAGGAAAAGATTGGTGAACTACCTCTCGGATTAGAAGCTGCTGGAGTTGGTATTTCAGGGGAAGTGGCAAGAATAACCTCTGGAGGGTGATTACAGACAAACAGAATTACAAAGCTTAACACCAGCAGTCTCTTGCACCTTTACTCCAACACTTGTTTTCTCCACTCATTTGCTGTGTAACTCATCCACCATTCTGTACCATGACAAAGAACGTCATATCTTTTTAGGTAGCAATTGCAACAAAGGGCACTAAGGGTACACATAAAAATATAATTTTTCTCATTATATGACCTATATTAATAGCACTGGGGTTGCCAGTACAATGGCTTTTTTTCCCTTATACATCTGTTAAATTATATTTAACTTCATCCTTAATGATGTACTCAGAATATTCAGAGGAATTCTCTAGTTTGACTCACTGAGAGACTATGTTGTCTAAGACCAACATTTAGATGCCACAAGTCTCCAGAATTCCAGCTTAGCTGTTGCCATGGCAGATCTATAAGAATAAGCTGTAAATTTATGTTTAGCCCTTCCACTTGAACTAGTGCAAAAAACCTGAATGCTGAAAGTATATGGCAGACTCAACGTCACAAAGCATTTTCATGTGTCTTATGATTTGAGTGTCATTTATCCATTCTAGTTGAAATTTCTTGCTAATGGCATTTATCCTGAAGATGATTTTTCACAAGATAGTGTAAAGTTTGAGGAAAGCTGTTCACATCTATGTGTTTTAGAGATCAGAGAAAATTACTTTTCAACCCATTTTTTTGGTCAACAAATATGGATATGAAATGTATGGTTTGGAAGTTGCCTTTTCATATGGAAATAGTTCACTAAAGTGTAATGCAGAGACTTGTTCCAGATAAGCTTTTTGATTTTGCCAAGCTAAGAGCACTTAGAAATCCTGTAATGACCATGCATATCAATTTTTTTTAAGAGCTGCCACTTTTGTCTTTCAGAGTTCTGCAGACACATTTGTAGTTAGGTCTACATCGACGGTTGGGGAGAACAAGCAAAAGTTGAGATTCTTCTCAGTACAAACAGGTAACACCATCATTCTCATAATCTCTCTGGTACTGAACATGTAACCAAAGTGATAAATAACCTGAGTTCAGTTAATTTATTGATTAGTCTTAGTGAATTCACATTTTCTTCAGTGAAACTTTGTATCCTCTCCAATAATAAATATTGTTCCCCTAAATGTCAGGTGACTGACAGTCATTTAGGTCAACTTGACCAATATTTTAGGATCAGGTAAAAAGGATTGCAATATAGAAACCATCCTCTTTGGCTACAGAAACATTGCAAAGGGTAATGTTCAGCTGCCAATGAGATGCTTGGTCTTTTCCAAGCTACTGCTTTGCTACCAGCGAAATTTTATCTATTTACTCCTTTACATTTACATTTTATCATAATGATTTGCACTTTATATTTGACCATACAGAAATGGGGTTTTGCTCATGCCTGGTTTACCGAGGCAGCTATATTACCTTACCACCTACAGGCATACAACCATGGCATTTAGCCAAATATCCCTTCTTTGACAGCAGTCCTTAGCTTCTTGGCGGGGGTTGCATGATGACCAGAAGGTGATTTTTCCAGGGAAAAGCTCATCAGATGTGTTTGTACCTGTAATTTCCTCATATGCAGCAAACAGCTGTATATTTTATAATGTTGGTGAACTGCATTTTAGCTCTCCTCCAGCTTAGCACAAAAGCCTAAAACAAACCCAGTGGTAAATAATACATGCTTAAGGGAAAATAGGAGAGTCCAGTAGCAGTACTTTTTATGAGAGTATTCTCCCAGTCCCCAACAGTACATGACATGGGAATTTCC
Source organism: Pelecanus crispus (assembly GCF_030463565.1). Classification (NCBI taxonomy): domain Eukaryota; kingdom Metazoa; phylum Chordata; class Aves; order Pelecaniformes; family Pelecanidae; genus Pelecanus; species Pelecanus crispus. The sequence goes on from NC_134644.1 coordinate 104,165,839, forward strand.
TCAGTACTGCCTTGGCAGTTAACTGCTATTGACGGATTTTTCTTCCATGAAATTGTCTGGTCTTTTTTTCCTTTTTTAATCCAAACACATATTTAGCATCCAGAGTTTGCCATTCTACCAACCAATCTTCCAGTGCCATCTTTTCTATAGTTATCTTTATTATTCTAAATACTGTAGTATCACCATATCAAACTTATTGCCTAAATATTTATTCATTTTCAGATGATTGATTAGCACAATCTGATCCTTTGAGACTCCTTGAGTGATTTCCTTTTATTTATGAACACTGACCATTTACTCTTACCATCTGTTAAAAAATGTTTATCCATTTAAGACCCTTCCCTTAAAAAAACCTTTGAAAATGAGCTTTTCTGAACTTTTGGATATTTGAGAAGGCTAGAGCAACTAAATCTTTGTTCACATAGGCTTTGACTCCAAAAAAGTTCTATAGGTTTGTGAGGCATGACCACCCTTCACAAAAAAATGTTTTTTCCCACCAGTATTTCCTGTTTAGCCACATTCCCATTAATGAGACCCATCTTCTTTATAGGTTACACTTTCCCTATCCTTTATCAATCACTGATTTTATCAATAGTAACTATTTTCAGATTATTGACAGATTAAGTAAGGAGGGACAAGAACTGATCAATAATATTTCCTGTTTCATATTTTTACTGAACAGTTAGAAAGATTTTTCATTCATTTAATGAACATTACTTAGGCTTCAGTATTAGTTTTATTTCTTCATTAGAATATGTGGTATCAGGTCAATTGCAAAAAAACCCCTTCTGTATAGTGCTTTAATTTTTTTTTTTTTTTTTTTTTTTTTTTTGTAAAAGACATGTTATGGGAAAATGTATAAAACAAGTTTCTGTAAGTCCATGTTCAGTAAGATCAGTTATATTACTCTTCTTAATTCTTTTTTAATCACATGTCATGCTGGGTACTTGATTAATCTGTGGTCAGTGTCAGGTTAGAAGGCCTGTAATTGCTATGGTCTTCCTGTTTATTTTTCTAAAATATGGGCACAATATTCCATTTTGGAGGAGTTTCCCAAATTCCTAGAGAATTACTGAAAAAACAGCCTTAATAATCTAAGGAGTTCTTTTGTTATTTCTTTAAAAAACCTGCATATTTCCTAGAGTTAATGATTTAAAAATGACTAGCTTTAACAGATGCTGTGTAATATCCAGGTAATAAATTTTCCAGCAGAAAGTTTTTCATCATCATAGCACAGTGTACCTATAAAATCTGGTTTTCTTCCAAACACAGAAGTTTTGCCTTCTTGTATTAATTCTTGGCAATTCTACCATGTCCATTTTTCAGGATTCCTTTTTTCCTAATATTCCAAATATCCTGTCTAATTGGTGACTGGGTAATAGGGACTGTGCTTTAATTTAAAGAATCCTTCAGGTGTGATGACTCCCATCAGATTTTTCATTTATGTATAGTGACAAAGTACTGAAGAGAGAAGATAACATTTCCATCTCCTGAAAGATGAATGCGAACACGATTTTGGATGTTTAGGGAAAAATGATATTAAGAGATCAACAATAAAATTGCTTAGGAGGGGAAGTGGTGGGGAATCCTGCTTCTGGAATGAATCAAGGTAGCATAGCAAAGAAGCATCTTGTCTGTTAGGAAAATAATCCCCAAAGCTAGACATGGTGCTGTGACCAGAGCTGGAGATTGCAAGTGGACAAAGGACAGCTTAATGCTGTCCTGAAATAATCTCTGTGTCTGTCCTAGGGTTCCTGGAAGTGACTCAGGTGCCTAAATGCAGGGTCCAGAGAATATATGGAAGCCCTACACAGGAATGTCAGATATGACACAAGAGCGGTGGAAGACCCCCACACTTCTGGAGCAGCAGCTGATGACTGGGCAGGATGATGGAAGTCATCCAAAATGGGCTGTGCTTAGACACACTTACATTGCTGCCCTTTTGCCAGGCTGGGAAGATGACTTAAATTAATGGTGTCAATTTTATTCACTAATTGTGTTTTTCTCATCTTTTAGGTTTGTACTTGACATCTGGAGCTCTCTCAACTCAGAAGAGCAGACAAAAGTTAGAATTGAATAAAGCAGTGCATTGTACTAAGTACCTACTGAAATCAGATCCTAAGCGTCTTAAATATGTGAAATGTTTGGAAACTTTTCATCCTAAATGCTATTTATAAAATAAGTCACTAAAATGTTAAAACACATGCTGATCAAAGACTCACAGAAAAGAACAGTAGACTCTCATTCTTCTACTGCCTCATATTTAGTCTGTGACAGGGATTAAGTGATTTCATATGCTTGCAGACCCATTGACCTACTTGCAAACTCAGACTAGTTATATTTGCCACTTTTGCAGAAGCCTTTTTGCTGCTTATGGATGAAAGAGTTCTGTCCATAAGAAATAGTATTTTAGTTTATGGAAAAGAACCTGAGCTAAAGAAAGACTGAGGTAGTAGTTACTGCCTCTAGAGGTAGAGAATTTGCTGTCAGCCTGTTGAAAGCTTACTAGTTGCGTACTGCTGGGTTGCTGCAAAACTGGTTGTCAGCAAAAGGAGAAAATGAATGCAGCAATGTTTTTGTTAGGTAGGCACATACGGTATGAAATGTGGTTTATTAATGGGCTTTATTTTACTAGATGAAAGCCTGGATCATGTAATGGCACTTGGAGAATTAATGTCCAGACTTTTTACAAACTTATTACCAGCTTATCAAAGTGATCGTCTTTCAGCCATGCCTTTCAGCACAGTTGTCAAAAAAACCCCAAAACCCTTAGTCAAGTGAAGAAAAGTAAAGAGAAAAGGTTTATTTAAATAAGTATCCTGCTAGCCATGAATCTGATTCCTTTATTTTTTCACTTGTCTGCTCACCATGACCACCAAGGCAGCAGTTTGTTCAAGAACTAGAGGCTCTGGCAGACCCAATAGCAGATCAAGACTCAGAATCCATAATTTCTTCAGAAAAATGTGCAGTGTAGATAAAATAATGTAAAGTTGCTAGTTCACATAAAATTCTATGAGCACAAGTCTAAGTACAGTCTTTCAGTAAAAACATGTTATTTGAGCATTACATTCAAAGGCATTGAGTAAAACTTTTTGGCTGCAAGTTTGCTTTTTTTTTTTTTTTTTTTTAAGTAAAAAGCAAAAATATCACCAAAACAAGACAGAAAAGCAGCTGTCCTGCTAAGATACAAGCTACTCCATAAATTTTTGAATATTTGGTTTTTCTCATAATCTAAGGTACTTTATACACTCACTGGAGTTAACTGAACAGTCACTAGCTCCTGTCATAAACTCATATAAGAAATGCCTGATTTTTTAAGAATCAGAAAAAATAATTTTGCAAAAGAGAAGCACTTCCTTAAAAGGTGGTTTTTTCCCCCTCATTTAATGAAAATATAAGATGGATGGTAAAAAACTGCCTATGTTGATGATAGGAATAGGGCTAAGAAAGTTTGGATTTGTCACTCTAAATCTGAACTCTCATAACCTTTATATGTGGAAAGCAAATTCCACATGTAGCACATTCTAATCCCGCAAAAAATTAACCCAGGCACCCACTTAGTTGAGCAATCTGTCTCTTCAAGTTGTACTGAAGTTTCAGAAGGTATATAAAATGCTGCAGTGTTCCATGGAATTCCTCCCCACCACCAGATCACTAGAAGCTCATCTATTTGACTTTAAATGGATAGTTTTTATAAATTAAATTCCTGTATTTTTTTTATTTATTGTCTTCTTATAAAAATATGAATCCTATAAATTTAAAGGTCTTGGCTTTGATATCCCTTGGTGGTGAGTTTCAAAACCAAACACATGATGTATTCATTGTAGACTGTGTCTAATTAGTAAATGACTAAAAACAAAAATTCAGTGATGTTTAACTCCCCAAACGTTCAAAAAAGTAATATATTTTTCAGTAATATGTCTAAGATATATGTTATGTTTTCCTATGCTTTGAAGTAATATAATTTGATGGGGATGTCAATGCACATTGGAAACTCCAATTTCTTATGTATTTAGAACTTTTTTTACTGTGGTTATGACACACCTTCTGAAGGATTTGTGACCATTAGCAAGTGCACAATGCCATATGTCCTTATGCACGTGGCTCTGATTCAAAAAAGGAAATAAGAGAAGTTTGAAGGACACAGATTCTGAAATGAAACAGGCAATTCTCACAAGATGTACATCCACTTTTTCCACATTGAAAACATTTGTACTGTTCAGAAGACTTCAGACTAGTATCCAGACTTGCAAACTGACACTTCAAGGTTTTTGAAATTTGGCCTCTTTACTTAGTAAGCTTCAACTAGGAACTTTTTAATATTGACTTCATGTTTCACTTGAATAGCAAAGACATATGGTATTCTTTTCACATTGCCATTTAAGCCACCTGTCCACCAAAAAAGGACATACACGGGTAGAATTTCCATAAATTTGGGAGTGACATATTTTTTCCTTAGCATTTAGGATTTGCTTAAAAAATGTTATGTTCTATGCTGCAAAAACAAGATTCTCCTACAATGTGATGCTTTGGCATAAGGACTGACCTTGATCCTGAAGGTGTGCCTCGAGCAATATCTCCAGTGTGTCAGGATTTTTATGCTTAATAGTTTTTAAGGAACCTTATTGAAATAGTTCCCTTTTATTATATTGCATGCATTGAGAAAATATTAGGATACAGATACTACCTTGTATCTTTGGAAAGCACTCAAAACTGCAGACTTCTAAACTGCTGGCTTTCCTAGTTACCATAGTGTTTATCTCATTCGAATAACAAAGCTTGAAATCCTTTAATAATACCAAAAAAAGAAAGAAAGAAAGGGAAAAAAAGAACCTCTGATAAAAGGATTTTGAGTCTCCTGTAATAGTACAATTCAAACCAAATTGTTTTAATTCAAGTATTTAGAATGCAGTAACACATTTCAAAACCATAATGTGTTTGTAGATAACCCAATTTCTTTGTGTATAGAAATCTCAAAAGAGAGATGTGAGTTTGTTACTTAGTTTTGATCATTTATTTTGTATAAGTAATGACTATAACCTAAAATACTGTGTGTTTTGGTTTGGTTTTTTTTTTTAATTTCAGTAAAATATCTTCTATTCTATGTTTACCACATGAAAAGACAGGCTTTTTAAAAAAAAAAAAAAAAAAAAGTCAATGCAGTAGCTGCAACTCCTCCAGAAGGGCTTACAGTAAATGGATTTGATTTAGGTACAGTACAGTAACAGTAGCCTGGATCTACAATTGGCTGGGTACTTTCTTCCCCGCACCCCTTGATCAAGCCTAAACAGGGTGATGAGACATCTCTGGAATAGCAGCTCTGAGGATGATCCTTTGTAACAGGGGAGAACCCAGTCCCTGCTCGATGTCCAACCATGCAGGAGCCTTCATATTGGTCTTACATGGAAGAAATCTGTGCAGAATGCCTTTCCTACTAGCCTTTTGGTTTTTAAAGGTGAAACCAACAATCTCTCCCACTTACTCTCCTGTTAAAGCCTCAGAAGTTTGCATGGAATATTTGAAAAAAGGTTTCATTTTGTCCTAAAATCAAATGAGAGAAAAGAATAACAGTGGTTTTTGTTGGTTTGGGTTTTTTTTGGGGGGGGAGGTGGAGATTTTTCTTCCCCACCAGAATGTTTAGATGTGCTCAGCACCTGTGTAGCTGAGTCTGGGGGAGGCAAGGATGCGTATAAGCCAGGATGGTCTGTTAAATAAAAAGAAAAGGTTGGGATATGGGGTAAGTCCTTGACCGGAGTATAATTAACAGTAGAAGACAGAAGGAAGTACATGTATCTGTATTGGATCATGTATCTGGAGGTGAACTTTTTCCAAGGGATTACATAGCCTGACACAAGGGTCTGGGTGTCCATCTCCCAGGCTTTCTCGCACAGCTGGGAATGGACAATGGCCTGAAAGGAGGAGAGCGGGAAAACTGCCTGTCACTCCTCAAAAGGTAGAACAAAATAAAATACCAAAGATGGCATACATGATCATCGTACCCTAAAGAAACCTACTGTGAGGTTTTCCTGGTCCTAAAAACACCTCAGAGGCTGAATCTCTCCCAGGCACAAGCCTTTAAACACTGTGGTAATGGATGAATCGAATTTCTTGCCAGCTCCCCTGCGTCCTGCTCAAAGTCTAACTGAATGGACTTAGCAAGGGAGAAAAACAATGTGAAGTTGAAGGGGAGGGTGGAGAGGGGAATTGTTTCCCTGCAGCCCAAAGCTATGATGTGCAGAAGTTATGCTGCTGTAACCAACCACTACAGAGTTCCTTGGCATAGCGGCTCTACATGATGTAGAGACATAATAGTCATACTCTCAACATGCTCCTCCCAGCTTCCTCTTTGCACCCTTTTGGAAGGAGACAGAAGTTGTGCAATAAAATTCAAGGACACATGGAATTAGAGGCTCTGTCTACAATTTGCCCATGGCACCCTTTTGGCCTCTGGATCCTTATGCCATGAGATTTAGTATTTGGCATAAAAAGATTTAAGGGTTGGGGGGGATTACTTGAACTTGTTTAACAGACATTTTTAAAGCTTCAGGCAGTAAATACAGACTCATTTAGATTGTTTATATGCCTGAAGTTTGAGAAAGAACTGTATCGACTGAAAAAAATACATTACAAACATTATTAAAATATACATTTACATAAAGGGCAAGTTTCTTCCTGTCTGGGTGCTTTGTTTCCTGCACATGGAGAAGACCACATTAAAATAAACAAATGAGTATTTTAGTTAAATGATCACACTCAGAAATGTAGGAGAATAACTTGACAGCTAGGATACCCCCTGCAAGTTTGCTCATAGCATTGCTCCTGGCTGCTTACTCCATCTTCTCCCACACTCTGCCTGTAGTAGAAGGAATTGTAGACTCCAGACATGACTATCATAGAACTTTTTTTCTTCATTTTTCTCTAATGACTGCAATAGGCTGATCTACAGTCTTGCACAAATAACTGTATTGTTACTCAAAGCATAATATATGAGAGGATAAAGAGGAAACTCCTATACAGTTAAGCTTCTAAATGCAAACTAAAACATCATTATTGTACTTTCTGCGGAGAAAAAATGCCTCAGAACTAGTCACTTGTGCTTTTCCATCCATTCCTGTGTGAGGCTGTCTCACAGCTCTGAACAGTATTAAGAAGGAACTGAATCATGAGTACATGGATGAAAGTGCTGGTGGGACATTTTCTGTGAAGCCGCCTTTATTTAGCAGTTTCCTCTTCTTCTTGACACATTGTGGGGCTGCATAAGGTACAGGTTCAGCTGGTGCATTTGTATGCACAACACAGGTAATTACATAGGTCCTAGTCCTGCAATTGAGCCTATCTGGACGGCTTGCACAAGAACAGCTATGTCAATTTGTAATGTCAGGTCAATAATTATTGTTGGGCTGCACCTCTTTGTACTGAATATGGTATCTTTACTTAAACTGGAATATGAAGAAATCATCTTTGCAGTCTAAAATTTGTCCTTAGCATTCCCATATGGTAAGTAGCTTTATAGCAACACATGCTATTTTACCAGCCTCAACAGAATTATTCAAATTCCTGACATTGCTTTGATGAGACTTGTGCAATCAGGATACAGAGAAAATTATTAAAATAAGTAAGTTATCATTTAGTTCCACCATTCAGTCACATATGGAAATTTTCCAATGAAAAAGACTTTAAGTTTCCACAACTAAGAATCAACCAAGGAGCTTCACCATCAGTCAAAGAAGCTTTTCCAACTGAAAGCAGTGCTCTCCTATCTGAGATAAGAATACCCATCATCAAGACTCTCACATTTATCCAGGATGGGGGTCAGCTTGGAGAATCAGGGGAATTCAAGAATGGGCCATGATGGCAAACTACAGCAAAGGGACACCCTGTGTGAGTATCTTGCACTAGATTACCCTCCTGAGCTGGAGCCAGGAGGTGGCATTACCCAGTAGGCATCTTCATCCTTGTGGACCGACTAAAACAGAGCAGACCACTGGGAACTAGCATCCTGTTCCTAATCCAGCTGTATCAGTGAACAGATAAATGCTCTGAGTGCTCATCACTACTCTCTGCTGGAGTTACTGACCTTTAGTACTCGGTCATCAGAAAGATCACCTTTAGCTGACTTACTGGAAGAGCAGTTTCTGAGACATTCCTCAGCTGCTTCAAGTGGATTCACAATCACATTAATTGTTTTGTTTAAATAATATGTCTGATTTTCCTTGACATTAATTGGGGAACATCCGCATGATTTGCTCCAGCATTTGACTGTCAATTTTGGTAACTTCCCAGTGGAATATGAAGTTAAGATATGGTAATGGTTTCCATTCTTACAGCTGGATGCAGAAGACGTAACCAGTGAAATCAAAGAGTAGTTTTGAGGACACGAATAGGAACTAAACACTGGCCAAAGAATGCATCTCCATACTGTGTAACGGAGAGTGGCAGAGAGGATCTCAATCTAACACTAACAGGACTGGTACATGCACACAGTACAATGACTTGTAAGTGACAACAGGAACCATTTCAAAATTGAAAACAGAGCTACAGAAAATGAGGGCGGGCCTGTTGTATCATCACAGGGTTCTATCTTTCAGAACTAGTTGAAAAATTGTAATAAAGCTATCAGTTTTGCTAGCTGAATTCACACATTCAAGTGTACACTTTGTATGCACAGATATTGTATTTTCAAATGTAGCACCTGCTTTTGGAGCCACACAGAAAGTAATAAAATTGTAACAGTAACAAGACAGAATGAGAAGTCTGGGTTTGTACTTTCACCTCAGCACTACAGGTATATTTACATATTTGGGTTTGGGTTTGTTTTTTGGTTTTTAATTGCATTAAATGTATAGTGCAACTTTTATTTACTGACCAGAAACATGTTTTAATTAAACGATATTAGTAAAAGCAGAGAAACCTGCAAGTAAAGTATAGCATTCTTTGATATTAAATGAATGCATTAGATTTGCCAGTTTTCTACTACAGTCTAAGTAGAATACTGTTTGATCACTAATAAAATACAATAACCATTCTACTCATGAGATTAGCCTGAGAAATCACTTGCTGTTATGGGCTGAGTTATTCTGTTAATCCATACTCATGGGATTAACAGCGATTATATCCTTTGGGAAATCATGCAGCTTTCTAAATATATTTCTAGTTTTCTTCAGAAGTACTGGTAGGAAAACAAGAAGTGAATGGAATACACAAAGTGATTTCCCATGGTCTTTGAAAAGCAATTCATCTAATTGTATTACATTTACATAACTCCTAGGCCTTTTGCTTAAAAAGTGGGCTTCCTTTAATCCATCTGTCATACTTTATTCCACTACAGGATAGATATCACAACATGCTTCAGAGAGTTAATCATTAAAGACTATGAATTGCAGTTTTATGCACAAAAGGGCATAGGTACTGGCACAAATACACATTATATCATCTTATCACACTATCTGCTACGCGTTTAACCGCCTTTGATCTTATCTAATAATAGATATATTGCTGAAATAATCACCATTTAAATATATTAGGTTGTTTGACATAGGTACTACACACAAGGAAAATCAATAATGATTATACAATCACTAGATACAATGTAAACTGCATACCGCAAATGTCTTTACAGGGTTAGATAACATCACAGAAATCCTAATGAAAGTCAATAGCCATTAGTTTTTAGAAGCAGCACTTGAACTTTTGGGATTTTTTACAGTAACTAGTCCAACTTTAGGTGCAAGATTTTAAAACAAATGAAGATCAAAGAAAGAATGACAAGTAGATTTAACAAATACTTCTCTGAGACTGGTCAATATTTGCTGCACTTTTGAAAAACTAGTAAATATATATTCATCTTCTGTAGTAAGTGGAATCTATGCTAGCAAGATTATCCAGAACCTTCAAGAGAAAGTATTATTTTAACGTCTTTTTGTGATGATAGTTGAGCTAATAACCACCACCTGTTAGCTCTCAGAAATAGACAGTGTGCCTACATAAGAAGTAAGTACATGGAATTCTTTAGCAAAGCTTTATTCCACAATCTTAAGTAGCACAATCAAACAAAATGGCAACAAAGCCTACAACTGCTATTAAATACGTGTTCAAAATCAGAATGTGGCTTGTGAATAGTGCTTTATTCAGTTCAGCCCATCTGCAAATGACACTGTAATATTCTTGTTATACTTTCTGAAGCTATATTTGTGTCTAATTTCAGGGTATGCATATTTGGCAGGATTTAATATTGAAGAGAAAGCAAGCTATTTTGATTTGAAAGGTGCAAAATTAGAATTAAAAAAATTAATCCTTTTGTAGAGAAACTGTAGTCGTCATTAGAGAAATATACAAGGTTTTATCAGAAGTTGAGAATTAAAACTGTTCCACATGTTTTGGCATAGCAAGAACATAAGGACTTTCAGCAAGAGGTGCAGCATTTACCTTTAATCAAAGATGAGTGCAGTTTTATCTCTACACAAAATCAATTGGTAGTTTTTGGTACTTTCCAGATGTAAAAGAAAGTGCCCAATATTATTATATTGACATAAATGTCCTACTGTTTTTCTCACCAATAAGAGATAGTAGATAAGCAGGTTTTGAAAATAGTTGCAGAGCTGTAAAACAATTTTGTCTCAATTAACTGCTATTTTAAGCAACATTCAGAAGGCAATACAGTATTTATTTTATATCTCCATGGCTTTGTGTCAGACAATTTTCAAATCTCAATTTGTAAGTAAACATTAAAAGAAGACAAAAAAAGTTTTGCAAAAATATAATCCACTCATTCCTGTCTTCTAATAAAATTAAAAGATTTTGGTGGTATAGAACCAACAGTTTATAACCCTTATCTTCTACCCACTCTAACATGGCTGTCAAATTTACTGTTTAAGCTTTTCTTTGTAATCACACTATTACGCACTTCATCACCTTCCCCACCCCCATCATTCGATCTAATGGTTTTAAAGGGAAAGGAAATTACTTGTCTTCACTGCCAGCACTTGACACTTTTATGGGTCATTTGTAATGAAGCTATTCTTCGGTTTTAATGGAGACCTTGATTTGGACCAGTGTGAATAATTGTCAAAAGGTGATTAATTAAATAATCACCACCACCCTGTAAAATGGATCAACATATTACATTACACTGATCCAAAAGTTATTTTATTCCTGCATTAGACTTCAAATTCTATGCATTTAAACAAGCCTTAAACTGGGCCATATAATTTACTACACATTAATTATACATATAGTGTGGCTAAAGTAAGGAAAAGTGTTTTACACCTTTTTTAACTCTGTAAAATATGCTGCCAAAGCTTATAACAATAAAAGATCCTTTGGGGCAATAATATTCCTGACTGACAATACACACACACACACATATATAAAAAAAGCAAATAATATTATCTACATAAACGTAACATCTAGAAAGATCTCTCTGTTTTAAAACCACACAGTTTTAGGTGAGACATAGATTTTAGAAAAAACACACAAAACTCCACTTTTAGTTACATCTGAACAAGAGACAAGCATATGGTTAATAGCCTGTACAGAAGATGGATAGATATGTACTGTTAAATCATGAAATATTATTCTTTAGTTTACACAGTCCTGTGCAGGTTCATGCACTGCTAACTCTTCCAAGTAATAAACTTTGTTAGAGCCATAGCTTTTGTTATAGCTTATTGCCTTCAGTTCCTTTTAGACAGCTGAAATACTATTAGCAATACTATTTATAATTTGCTCACAGTCTATATAAATGAAATGTCAGGATTTTGAATCACAATTTTTGAGACTAAATAAGATAACACAGCATTTTGGTTGCTGAACCTTTCCAGAAGAAATTAAGGCTAAAAGTATTGCTCTTTAAGGTATAAAAAGGTACCAAGCAAAGTGCATATATAAATAGTCATTGTGAGAAACTGGAGAGAGAGAATTTTTTTTCGAGCACATTTCTGCACTTGTTCCAGTGTCTACAAAATACTTCAATAGACTGACAACAGAGTCACATTTCAGACAAACATTAAATAGCACCAACATGTTAAATGATGATAGAAAAGGCAATACTTCACAGAAATATGTAGGTGTCTGCTGTACACAAAAGGCAAATAGCTGTTTTGAACTGTGAAGACTATTTAAAGGTTTAGTGTACACCTTGGATTCCTGCTGCCTACGTAAGTACAGAGACCTAAATCCACTGCATACTGGGACTAACTGATCAAAGCAGTAGTTAAATCTATCCATGGAAAATCTAAGTAGTCTTTGGAGGCGAGTCTTTGAATGCAGATTAGTGATTTCATTGAAGTAGTCAATCAACTGCTTTTTTTCTGGTTGTTAAAATGTCAGCGAGTGAACACAGTAGATAAAAAAATGATGAGAAAAAAATAATATTTCAACTTGAACAAACTTGCTATTTGTAGACTGGATCACATGAATCTGCTTCAGTCAAGATCATTTCAGAGGTAGCTACGGGAATGAATCCCACAAAGGGACTAAGTTTAATCATCCAATCCCAGACTGTATTGATTTTGGAACTACTTGCAATGACTATATAAATAAGCCATTTCTTTGCAACTGTATCTGGAGTCGGTCATGAACCCAAAACCTTCACAACCTGGTCCAAAGTGAATTATGCCCTGCAGAAATAAATTAATAAAACTAACACAGCTAGGCTTCTCTACCAACTTATTTTCACGTTTCAAGAGCTTAAAAATATAAAATCAATAATCATTTAGTCATAAGGGTAAATGAAGCGACATAACATCAAAGTATACCCTTTAGCCATTCAAGTCATTCTAGGTAATTTATCTCATCAAAAGGCACTGGTAATAATCCTTTCCACTCTGAGACAAGCCGCCACACAGCTGCTGTATTATCCTAGAGTAAACAAGTTTGGAGAAAATATTAAAAATCAATATCTGTTTCCTTCTATCAGGCCAGATGGCATCCATCATAAATCTGCCTTTGTAAAGAGTTCTTTAGGTTTAGCAGCCAGAGTGTGAAAGACAACTGAATTAACAATATAAAACTCAGGCCAGTTTAATAGGAATTGACAGCTGGATTTCCTTAAACTTACAATATTGAGGCAACTGAACAATTTGCTAAAATTAAACAGATGTGGAAAACAATCCATTACATTAATGTGCTATCTAAAGGAAGCTTTGACTAATCTTAGACACTCCAAATAGTAACTTCATAGAATCCATAACAGCACAAACATAAAAGACTCCCAATTGTAATTTTTTGCATTCCTGTGGTTCTCATGCCACAAAACACAGCAATCACCTCTCCTTTGAGGGTCTGCCACAGTCTTATTGCTGTCAGGCAGTACTTACAAAAAGTTTTGAAAAAAGGAACCTGATTACAACATCCTGAACACAATAGTTGCAATTCTCAGTCAGATTTTGTAGCAGCTGTTTAAATCACTGTTGTATTGAAAACCAAATCTGCAAGTTCATCTTGGTTCTTTACACACAGCTTTAATGTTGAATGCTTGTAGGTTACTGATTGCACCACCAAACAAGCACCAGCTCTCTTCATCCTTCAGCACAAACTAGGACCTCAAAGTGAAAAAGACTGCCATAAAGACTGTCATATTTCACGTTTTCTATCCTGCTAAGGGATCTTTTTCTAAGTATTGTAGAAATGGGTTATCAGGTGTCCTTTTGTAAACCTGTGGAATGGGGTGTGTCATGCTGGAGAGGGCTCTTAAATGCTTCCAGTTCAGACTGTACCAGCTCTCTTTTACTGACATGTGGACTACTCTGCTCAGTCAGCCTCTTTCATCCTCCCCTGCTGTTTTCACTTAAACAATCTTCTGTTCCTTGGGTGCATCCAGAATGTGGGACTTCCAACCCTAGACTTCAAATGTGAAAGACCCAAGAAAAACTCACCCTGTCAGTGTTCAAGGTGACATCACTGTATGTGGCTTTTGGATGGATTTGAGAATCTGTCTTCAAACAGAAACATTGCTGCAAGCTTACTCAAAGTGTTGCTAATCACCACGCCATGATACAGTTTGATGCCAACTCAATTTCAAGGTTTGAAGCCATAGGAATCTAGGTCTCTTCTGGTTCACATATGACACAGATATTTATGTGCTGAAGGGGCTTCAATTAGTCACTGACTGTAGTATAACTTACTTGTGACATTAGATTTCAAATTTCATCAGAAACGTATGCTTTTTAATCAATCCATCATTTATTCTCAGTCATCTGTATTTTCCCAAAGTAGATGCACATTCATTTCTGTGTGTTGGAGAATGACTCAGACCACTACAGTACTCTTCCTTATGCCTATATAGCCCCAGAGTGTAATAATTTACAGTCTTGCCAAATCTGTGGCCAGGAGCAGATGAATTATTTGTTGAGCTTTTTGTAGTTCCATATTTGGCATTAGCTAATAAGATAATTTGCATATTTTCAGTTCAGTTACACAAAATCATAAACATCAGGTAATAAGGCAAGAAAACCTCTCAAGAAAACCTGAGAAAAGGCATAGCCTCTGCAACTCTTTTCAGTCTTAGGGGTAATAAATGGGTGAATACTGGAGGTACCAAGGGAAGGGCTTGTGAATGGAAAACTGGCAGGTGCCTGGGACAGAGGGCAGGCTCTGTTTCATAAGAAATAGGGAAAGCTGCTGGGATAGATACTGGCCTCCTCCTCTGTCTCTGGCAGTACTCCCCAGCTGCTGTTTCTTCTCTCAGGTGGGGCAGATGTAATAGACAGAATGATCATTTGTCTGGTTGCCTGGAGGAGCTTTGATAGGGCTGTGGTAAATTCTTCGTTTTTGAGTCAAAAGTGTGAACTCTTCCAAATCTAAAACGTAGGGGTCTTGTGTCACACAAATGCCAATGGTTCCGTCTGCCATAAAATTGTCTGGCTGGCAGAAGGAGCAACTGTCACCCATCCTTTAGTCTCAGCTGTGTATGACATGGTTTAACTTATTTGCAGGAGCCCACGGCAGACTATCAAATAAGCAAGCATCATTCCAGAGATATGAGACTTGGAGGGCTTCCAGCTTTTGGGATTCTTCTCCCACTCCCATGCTAGCTTCTCTCCTTCTCACAAAGATTCCCCCTTCCCTCTGCTCTCTGATCCTGTTACTGGGTTCACAGTACAAGTGACTTTGTAGTGAAATTTGCTAGCATAATAAGTTTGTAAGTAGTTGAGCTAGAGGGCAAAGAGAGTCTTGTGACGTGATAATATTTTCCTATGAAATTACACCTACAAAGAGAGCTGGGACAGAGAAGCGCAAAGCTGTGGGAGGAGGGAATAAGCTTGAAGAAGCATCCAAAGAAAGCAAAAGAAAAAAAAATGTGGTCCTCTGAAAAAGTCTGAGTAAAGATTGGCAAGATGGGTTAGATGTTTAGCTCAGATTTAAATATGTTTCTGGCAATAGGATCTGCATATCATGACTGAAAAGGTACTTACTCTACAGTATCTAGGTGATTTGGGGCAGTGTTTCTTATGCATTTCCAGTCTCCCCTTTTCAAATCAGTATCAGTATTCTCATTCACATAAAAGGATACAGAATGAAGGACTGATTGTGCCAGAAAAGTCATTAGATTTAAGTTATTTTCCCTTCCCGCAGATCTTCCATGAGATAAGATGGTTACATTGAAGGTAATTATATAATATATGAACATTTAAATAATAAAGATGGTGAGACAAACATGCTGGTTGTTTCCCCCTAAAAACTATAATCATTATACCATACTATATTATGTCAATGCTAAAGGCAATGGAGTTAGGTTTTTATTAAGCAGAGTTCTATAATTAGTCTGTCTATTTTATTTTCTCCAAATAATGTTATTATTGATGTTATCATTCCTCTGAACTTAATGGGAGACAAATAAAGGTAATTATTTCAATGAGTATTGTCAGTATTAAACACTTTATTAGGTGAAGTAGAAAGATTAGACGAAGTTTCTTCTAAAATGGCTGAAGTAGTATTCTTTAGTATTTTTACTATTCTTATATATTTTGACTTTGTTAATAGCACTACTAACTCACATGGTCATGGTAGGTATCCTCAGTCAAAAATGTTTCCAGTGGTTCGATCTAGAGGGCCGAAAGTCTTGGCTTAATATAGCAACTTACAAATGACTAGCCAGACTTCAAATGCCTACTTTTCAAAAAAATATATTCCTTGCTTTTGATGCTAATTTCAAGTTGTGTGAACGAAGGCCACAACATTTAGCACATATTAAAGATCTTTCGAGCAAAGAATAAGAAACCCACTGTAAAGGGATAACAACTACCCCGCCTTACATTTACAGTTGAGAACCATTGACATTTCCTTCATTTTGATTGACACGGATTGAAGTACAGATACCAACTTCACCTGAACTTCAGAAAGTGAAGACATAATCATCCAGGTTTGATGGGAAAAAGATACACACACTGAGAATATCATGCAGCCTCTTATACATGAGGGACATGGCAGATGATTTAAACAGAACTTTTCCTAATCCTGCACAAAAATTGCTACAGGCAGATGATCAAATGCTCAGAAAAGAAAAACACTTCTGCTTACCTAGGAACTGGAAATAAGTTAACAACATTCTGTGGCCCATAAATAAAAAGGCTGCTAATGGGCTCAGGACTCAGTATAACAAAAGTTTACCTTCATCACTGAGGATGGATACCTCTGCTGTAACTTTCTCATTTATAAGTATGATGTATAGTCCTGATGCAGTCACTCTATGTCCTCTCTGTCAGTAGAAGAAAGTAGGCATCTCCAGAGATGCTAAGATAAGCATCTAAAATATGGCAGCTGAACTGCCCTTAAGAAGCACTTCTCTCCACTGATTGTAAGAGCAGCCTAAAGTAAGTAGCTCAAGTGTAGACATCAAATTTTGTCTAAAACTCCATCAGAACCTCACCACAGGGAACTGATATTCAGCCTAGAGATCAGCTAAATGTCTTTGCCACATCTAAACCTAATGACATCTAAGCTTAATCAAGCTCGAAGTTATCTCCATAGATGAAAAGTCTGAGCTAATGCTTCCTTCATAAGGAAAGCATTTTCTCTGAGGCACTTTCTTACACAGAAGCCTATGAAAAAGGATAATTTTATAAAAAATAACAGTCTCTATAATGGAAAACATTTATTTATACAAGCTGACTGTATTGAGCATGAATGTTGCTTGCACACTACAAAACACAATTTTACCAGAAGTCTTTATGTCTCAGTAGGCAAAGCCGACCAAAACTGCAGTTAACAGGATGTTGTCTTGTCAGCCTGAGACTTGAATGTCTGCCACAGCAGTGTTCAAATGATGCA